>NW_028147139.1:0-20724 GCF_963924565.1 Ascidiella aspersa | reverse complement strand
CGTCGATTTTCCCTCTGTAACCTTCTTACAGTATTCATTCGAATTAAGGTAAGCATATGGGACCACTGGTTTCTATTTTTCAATCAACAAACATGCATACAAGCAAGTAACTGTACCTAGTAATTAACCGCTGCTTGTTAATTAGGGCCTAATTAGTGAATATACCCACCACCCGTGGCGAACGCCAATTACCTTATGAACAGCCTGCACCTGTGCAACTGGGCAGGCTGCTGGCTCATCAAGTCTTTTTGGGTTACTTTCTAAGTTGTATGGAGCAATTCTCGGTAAGTTGGGATGTTTTTCCGTCCTATTCCCTTACTACTGAAGGGTGGAGGCTGCAATATTTACCCTTGACGCCACCGTGTGATGGTCTAAATTGACCGGGCCGGTAGCGCTTCGACCAGCTGTGCCCTGGACACGAAAGTGGGCCGTCGATTTTCCCTCTGTAACCTTCTTACAGTATTCATTCGAATTAAGGTAAGCATATGGGACCACTGGTTTCTATTTTTCAATCAACAAACATGCATACAAGCAAGTAACTGTACCTAGTAATTAACCGCTGCTTGTTAATTAGGGCCTAATTAGTGAATATACCCACCACCCGTGGCGAACGCCAATTACCTTATGAACAGCCTGCACCTGTGCAACTGGGCAGGCTGCTGGCTCATCAAGTCTTTTTGGGTTACTTTCTAAGTTGTATGGAGCAATTCTCGGTAAGTTGGGATGTTTTTCCGTCCTATTCCCTTACTACTGAAGGGTGGAGGCTGCAATATTTACCCTTGACGCCACCGTGTGATGGTCTAAATTGACCGGGCCGGTAGCGCTTCGACCAGCTGTGCCCTGGACACGAAAGTGGGCCGTCGATTTTCCCTCTGTAACCTTCTTACAGTATTCATTCGAATTAAGGTAAGCATATGGGACCACTGGTTTCTATTTTTCAATCAACAAACATGCATACAAGCAAGTAACTGTACCTAGTAATTAACCGCTGCTTGTTAATTAGGGCCTAATTAGTGAATATACCCACCACCCGTGGCGAACGCCAATTACCTTATGAACAGCCTGCACCTGTGCAACTGGGCAGGCTGCTGGCTCATCAAGTCTTTTTGGGTTACTTTCTAAGTTGTATGGAGCAATTCTCGGTAAGTTGGGATGTTTTTCCGTCCTATTCCCTTACTACTGAAGGGTGGAGGCTGCAATATTTACCCTTGACGCCACCGTGTGATGGTCTAAATTGACCGGGCCGGTAGCGCTTCGACCAGCTGTGCCCTGGACACGAAAGTGGGCCGTCGATTTTCCCTCTGTAACCTTCTTACAGTATTCATTCGAATTAAGGTAAGCATATGGGACCACTGGTTTCTATTTTTCAATCAACAAACATGCATACAAGCAAGTAACTGTACCTAGTAATTAACCGCTGCTTGTTAATTAGGGCCTAATTAGTGAATATACCCACCACCCGTGGCGAACGCCAATTACCTTATGAACAGCCTGCACCTGTGCAACTGGGCAGGCTGCTGGCTCATCAAGTCTTTTTGGGTTACTTTCTAAGTTGTATGGAGCAATTCTCGGTAAGTTGGGATGTTTTTCCGTCCTATTCCCTTACTACTGAAGGGTGGAGGCTGCAATATTTACCCTTGACGCCACCGTGTGATGGTCTAAATTGACCGGGCCGGTAGCGCTTCGACCAGCTGTGCCCTGGACACGAAAGTGGGCCGTCGATTTTCCCTCTGTAACCTTCTTACAGTATTCATTCGAATTAAGGTAAGCATATGGGACCACTGGTTTCTATTTTTCAATCAACAAACATGCATACAAGCAAGTAACTGTACCTAGTAATTAACCGCTGCTTGTTAATTAGGGCCTAATTAGTGAATATACCCACCACCCGTGGCGAACGCCAATTACCTTATGAACAGCCTGCACCTGTGCAACTGGGCAGGCTGCTGGCTCATCAAGTCTTTTTGGGTTACTTTCTAAGTTGTATGGAGCAATTCTCGGTAAGTTGGGATGTTTTTCCGTCCTATTCCCTTACTACTGAAGGGTGGAGGCTGCAATATTTACCCTTGACGCCACCGTGTGATGGTCTAAATTGACCGGGCCGGTAGCGCTTCGACCAGCTGTGCCCTGGACACGAAAGTGGGCCGTCGATTTTCCCTCTGTAACCTTCTTACAGTATTCATTCGAATTAAGGTAAGCATATGGGACCACTGGTTTCTATTTTTCAATCAACAAACATGCATACAAGCAAGTAACTGTACCTAGTAATTAACCGCTGCTTGTTAATTAGGGCCTAATTAGTGAATATACCCACCACCCGTGGCGAACGCCAATTACCTTATGAACAGCCTGCACCTGTGCAACTGGGCAGGCTGCTGGCTCATCAAGTCTTTTTGGGTTACTTTCTAAGTTGTATGGAGCAATTCTCGGTAAGTTGGGATGTTTTTCCGTCCTATTCCCTTACTACTGAAGGGTGGAGGCTGCAATATTTACCCTTGACGCCACCGTGTGATGGTCTAAATTGACCGGGCCGGTAGCGCTTCGACCAGCTGTGCCCTGGACACGAAAGTGGGCCGTCGATTTTCCCTCTGTAACCTTCTTACAGTATTCATTCGAATTAAGGTAAGCATATGGGACCACTGGTTTCTATTTTTCAATCAACAAACATGCATACAAGCAAGTAACTGTACCTAGTAATTAACCGCTGCTTGTTAATTAGGGCCTAATTAGTGAATATACCCACCACCCGTGGCGAACGCCAATTACCTTATGAACAGCCTGCACCTGTGCAACTGGGCAGGCTGCTGGCTCATCAAGTCTTTTTGGGTTACTTTCTAAGTTGTATGGAGCAATTCTCGGTAAGTTGGGATGTTTTTCCGTCCTATTCCCTTACTACTGAAGGGTGGAGGCTGCAATATTTACCCTTGACGCCACCGTGTGATGGTCTAAATTGACCGGGCCGGTAGCGCTTCGACCAGCTGTGCCCTGGACACGAAAGTGGGCCGTCGATTTTCCCTCTGTAACCTTCTTACAGTATTCATTCGAATTAAGGTAAGCATATGGGACCACTGGTTTCTATTTTTCAATCAACAAACATGCATACAAGCAAGTAACTGTACCTAGTAATTAACCGCTGCTTGTTAATTAGGGCCTAATTAGTGAATATACCCACCACCCGTGGCGAACGCCAATTACCTTATGAACAGCCTGCACCTGTGCAACTGGGCAGGCTGCTGGCTCATCAAGTCTTTTTGGGTTACTTTCTAAGTTGTATGGAGCAATTCTCGGTAAGTTGGGATGTTTTTCCGTCCTATTCCCTTACTACTGAAGGGTGGAGGCTGCAATATTTACCCTTGACGCCACCGTGTGATGGTCTAAATTGACCGGGCCGGTAGCGCTTCGACCAGCTGTGCCCTGGACACGAAAGTGGGCCGTCGATTTTCCCTCTGTAACCTTCTTACAGTATTCATTCGAATTAAGGTAAGCATATGGGACCACTGGTTTCTATTTTTCAATCAACAAACATGCATACAAGCAAGTAACTGTACCTAGTAATTAACCGCTGCTTGTTAATTAGGGCCTAATTAGTGAATATACCCACCACCCGTGGCGAACGCCAATTACCTTATGAACAGCCTGCACCTGTGCAACTGGGCAGGCTGCTGGCTCATCAAGTCTTTTTGGGTTACTTTCTAAGTTGTATGGAGCAATTCTCGGTAAGTTGGGATGTTTTTCCGTCCTATTCCCTTACTACTGAAGGGTGGAGGCTGCAATATTTACCCTTGACGCCACCGTGTGATGGTCTAAATTGACCGGGCCGGTAGCGCTTCGACCAGCTGTGCCCTGGACACGAAAGTGGGCCGTCGATTTTCCCTCTGTAACCTTCTTACAGTATTCATTCGAATTAAGGTAAGCATATGGGACCACTGGTTTCTATTTTTCAATCAACAAACATGCATACAAGCAAGTAACTGTACCTAGTAATTAACCGCTGCTTGTTAATTAGGGCCTAATTAGTGAATATACCCACCACCCGTGGCGAACGCCAATTACCTTATGAACAGCCTGCACCTGTGCAACTGGGCAGGCTGCTGGCTCATCAAGTCTTTTTGGGTTACTTTCTAAGTTGTATGGAGCAATTCTCGGTAAGTTGGGATGTTTTTCCGTCCTATTCCCTTACTACTGAAGGGTGGAGGCTGCAATATTTACCCTTGACGCCACCGTGTGATGGTCTAAATTGACCGGGCCGGTAGCGCTTCGACCAGCTGTGCCCTGGACACGAAAGTGGGCCGTCGATTTTCCCTCTGTAACCTTCTTACAGTATTCATTCGAATTAAGGTAAGCATATGGGACCACTGGTTTCTATTTTTCAATCAACAAACATGCATACAAGCAAGTAACTGTACCTAGTAATTAACCGCTGCTTGTTAATTAGGGCCTAATTAGTGAATATACCCACCACCCGTGGCGAACGCCAATTACCTTATGAACAGCCTGCACCTGTGCAACTGGGCAGGCTGCTGGCTCATCAAGTCTTTTTGGGTTACTTTCTAAGTTGTATGGAGCAATTCTCGGTAAGTTGGGATGTTTTTCCGTCCTATTCCCTTACTACTGAAGGGTGGAGGCTGCAATATTTACCCTTGACGCCACCGTGTGATGGTCTAAATTGACCGGGCCGGTAGCGCTTCGACCAGCTGTGCCCTGGACACGAAAGTGGGCCGTCGATTTTCCCTCTGTAACCTTCTTACAGTATTCATTCGAATTAAGGTAAGCATATGGGACCACTGGTTTCTATTTTTCAATCAACAAACATGCATACAAGCAAGTAACTGTACCTAGTAATTAACCGCTGCTTGTTAATTAGGGCCTAATTAGTGAATATACCCACCACCCGTGGCGAACGCCAATTACCTTATGAACAGCCTGCACCTGTGCAACTGGGCAGGCTGCTGGCTCATCAAGTCTTTTTGGGTTACTTTCTAAGTTGTATGGAGCAATTCTCGGTAAGTTGGGATGTTTTTCCGTCCTATTCCCTTACTACTGAAGGGTGGAGGCTGCAATATTTACCCTTGACGCCACCGTGTGATGGTCTAAATTGACCGGGCCGGTAGCGCTTCGACCAGCTGTGCCCTGGACACGAAAGTGGGCCGTCGATTTTCCCTCTGTAACCTTCTTACAGTATTCATTCGAATTAAGGTAAGCATATGGGACCACTGGTTTCTATTTTTCAATCAACAAACATGCATACAAGCAAGTAACTGTACCTAGTAATTAACCGCTGCTTGTTAATTAGGGCCTAATTAGTGAATATACCCACCACCCGTGGCGAACGCCAATTACCTTATGAACAGCCTGCACCTGTGCAACTGGGCAGGCTGCTGGCTCATCAAGTCTTTTTGGGTTACTTTCTAAGTTGTATGGAGCAATTCTCGGTAAGTTGGGATGTTTTTCCGTCCTATTCCCTTACTACTGAAGGGTGGAGGCTGCAATATTTACCCTTGACGCCACCGTGTGATGGTCTAAATTGACCGGGCCGGTAGCGCTTCGACCAGCTGTGCCCTGGACACGAAAGTGGGCCGTCGATTTTCCCTCTGTAACCTTCTTACAGTATTCATTCGAATTAAGGTAAGCATATGGGACCACTGGTTTCTATTTTTCAATCAACAAACATGCATACAAGCAAGTAACTGTACCTAGTAATTAACCGCTGCTTGTTAATTAGGGCCTAATTAGTGAATATACCCACCACCCGTGGCGAACGCCAATTACCTTATGAACAGCCTGCACCTGTGCAACTGGGCAGGCTGCTGGCTCATCAAGTCTTTTTGGGTTACTTTCTAAGTTGTATGGAGCAATTCTCGGTAAGTTGGGATGTTTTTCCGTCCTATTCCCTTACTACTGAAGGGTGGAGGCTGCAATATTTACCCTTGACGCCACCGTGTGATGGTCTAAATTGACCGGGCCGGTAGCGCTTCGACCAGCTGTGCCCTGGACACGAAAGTGGGCCGTCGATTTTCCCTCTGTAACCTTCTTACAGTATTCATTCGAATTAAGGTAAGCATATGGGACCACTGGTTTCTATTTTTCAATCAACAAACATGCATACAAGCAAGTAACTGTACCTAGTAATTAACCGCTGCTTGTTAATTAGGGCCTAATTAGTGAATATACCCACCACCCGTGGCGAACGCCAATTACCTTATGAACAGCCTGCACCTGTGCAACTGGGCAGGCTGCTGGCTCATCAAGTCTTTTTGGGTTACTTTCTAAGTTGTATGGAGCAATTCTCGGTAAGTTGGGATGTTTTTCCGTCCTATTCCCTTACTACTGAAGGGTGGAGGCTGCAATATTTACCCTTGACGCCACCGTGTGATGGTCTAAATTGACCGGGCCGGTAGCGCTTCGACCAGCTGTGCCCTGGACACGAAAGTGGGCCGTCGATTTTCCCTCTGTAACCTTCTTACAGTATTCATTCGAATTAAGGTAAGCATATGGGACCACTGGTTTCTATTTTTCAATCAACAAACATGCATACAAGCAAGTAACTGTACCTAGTAATTAACCGCTGCTTGTTAATTAGGGCCTAATTAGTGAATATACCCACCACCCGTGGCGAACGCCAATTACCTTATGAACAGCCTGCACCTGTGCAACTGGGCAGGCTGCTGGCTCATCAAGTCTTTTTGGGTTACTTTCTAAGTTGTATGGAGCAATTCTCGGTAAGTTGGGATGTTTTTCCGTCCTATTCCCTTACTACTGAAGGGTGGAGGCTGCAATATTTACCCTTGACGCCACCGTGTGATGGTCTAAATTGACCGGGCCGGTAGCGCTTCGACCAGCTGTGCCCTGGACACGAAAGTGGGCCGTCGATTTTCCCTCTGTAACCTTCTTACAGTATTCATTCGAATTAAGGTAAGCATATGGGACCACTGGTTTCTATTTTTCAATCAACAAACATGCATACAAGCAAGTAACTGTACCTAGTAATTAACCGCTGCTTGTTAATTAGGGCCTAATTAGTGAATATACCCACCACCCGTGGCGAACGCCAATTACCTTATGAACAGCCTGCACCTGTGCAACTGGGCAGGCTGCTGGCTCATCAAGTCTTTTTGGGTTACTTTCTAAGTTGTATGGAGCAATTCTCGGTAAGTTGGGATGTTTTTCCGTCCTATTCCCTTACTACTGAAGGGTGGAGGCTGCAATATTTACCCTTGACGCCACCGTGTGATGGTCTAAATTGACCGGGCCGGTAGCGCTTCGACCAGCTGTGCCCTGGACACGAAAGTGGGCCGTCGATTTTCCCTCTGTAACCTTCTTACAGTATTCATTCGAATTAAGGTAAGCATATGGGACCACTGGTTTCTATTTTTCAATCAACAAACATGCATACAAGCAAGTAACTGTACCTAGTAATTAACCGCTGCTTGTTAATTAGGGCCTAATTAGTGAATATACCCACCACCCGTGGCGAACGCCAATTACCTTATGAACAGCCTGCACCTGTGCAACTGGGCAGGCTGCTGGCTCATCAAGTCTTTTTGGGTTACTTTCTAAGTTGTATGGAGCAATTCTCGGTAAGTTGGGATGTTTTTCCGTCCTATTCCCTTACTACTGAAGGGTGGAGGCTGCAATATTTACCCTTGACGCCACCGTGTGATGGTCTAAATTGACCGGGCCGGTAGCGCTTCGACCAGCTGTGCCCTGGACACGAAAGTGGGCCGTCGATTTTCCCTCTGTAACCTTCTTACAGTATTCATTCGAATTAAGGTAAGCATATGGGACCACTGGTTTCTATTTTTCAATCAACAAACATGCATACAAGCAAGTAACTGTACCTAGTAATTAACCGCTGCTTGTTAATTAGGGCCTAATTAGTGAATATACCCACCACCCGTGGCGAACGCCAATTACCTTATGAACAGCCTGCACCTGTGCAACTGGGCAGGCTGCTGGCTCATCAAGTCTTTTTGGGTTACTTTCTAAGTTGTATGGAGCAATTCTCGGTAAGTTGGGATGTTTTTCCGTCCTATTCCCTTACTACTGAAGGGTGGAGGCTGCAATATTTACCCTTGACGCCACCGTGTGATGGTCTAAATTGACCGGGCCGGTAGCGCTTCGACCAGCTGTGCCCTGGACACGAAAGTGGGCCGTCGATTTTCCCTCTGTAACCTTCTTACAGTATTCATTCGAATTAAGGTAAGCATATGGGACCACTGGTTTCTATTTTTCAATCAACAAACATGCATACAAGCAAGTAACTGTACCTAGTAATTAACCGCTGCTTGTTAATTAGGGCCTAATTAGTGAATATACCCACCACCCGTGGCGAACGCCAATTACCTTATGAACAGCCTGCACCTGTGCAACTGGGCAGGCTGCTGGCTCATCAAGTCTTTTTGGGTTACTTTCTAAGTTGTATGGAGCAATTCTCGGTAAGTTGGGATGTTTTTCCGTCCTATTCCCTTACTACTGAAGGGTGGAGGCTGCAATATTTACCCTTGACGCCACCGTGTGATGGTCTAAATTGACCGGGCCGGTAGCGCTTCGACCAGCTGTGCCCTGGACACGAAAGTGGGCCGTCGATTTTCCCTCTGTAACCTTCTTACAGTATTCATTCGAATTAAGGTAAGCATATGGGACCACTGGTTTCTATTTTTCAATCAACAAACATGCATACAAGCAAGTAACTGTACCTAGTAATTAACCGCTGCTTGTTAATTAGGGCCTAATTAGTGAATATACCCACCACCCGTGGCGAACGCCAATTACCTTATGAACAGCCTGCACCTGTGCAACTGGGCAGGCTGCTGGCTCATCAAGTCTTTTTGGGTTACTTTCTAAGTTGTATGGAGCAATTCTCGGTAAGTTGGGATGTTTTTCCGTCCTATTCCCTTACTACTGAAGGGTGGAGGCTGCAATATTTACCCTTGACGCCACCGTGTGATGGTCTAAATTGACCGGGCCGGTAGCGCTTCGACCAGCTGTGCCCTGGACACGAAAGTGGGCCGTCGATTTTCCCTCTGTAACCTTCTTACAGTATTCATTCGAATTAAGGTAAGCATATGGGACCACTGGTTTCTATTTTTCAATCAACAAACATGCATACAAGCAAGTAACTGTACCTAGTAATTAACCGCTGCTTGTTAATTAGGGCCTAATTAGTGAATATACCCACCACCCGTGGCGAACGCCAATTACCTTATGAACAGCCTGCACCTGTGCAACTGGGCAGGCTGCTGGCTCATCAAGTCTTTTTGGGTTACTTTCTAAGTTGTATGGAGCAATTCTCGGTAAGTTGGGATGTTTTTCCGTCCTATTCCCTTACTACTGAAGGGTGGAGGCTGCAATATTTACCCTTGACGCCACCGTGTGATGGTCTAAATTGACCGGGCCGGTAGCGCTTCGACCAGCTGTGCCCTGGACACGAAAGTGGGCCGTCGATTTTCCCTCTGTAACCTTCTTACAGTATTCATTCGAATTAAGGTAAGCATATGGGACCACTGGTTTCTATTTTTCAATCAACAAACATGCATACAAGCAAGTAACTGTACCTAGTAATTAACCGCTGCTTGTTAATTAGGGCCTAATTAGTGAATATACCCACCACCCGTGGCGAACGCCAATTACCTTATGAACAGCCTGCACCTGTGCAACTGGGCAGGCTGCTGGCTCATCAAGTCTTTTTGGGTTACTTTCTAAGTTGTATGGAGCAATTCTCGGTAAGTTGGGATGTTTTTCCGTCCTATTCCCTTACTACTGAAGGGTGGAGGCTGCAATATTTACCCTTGACGCCACCGTGTGATGGTCTAAATTGACCGGGCCGGTAGCGCTTCGACCAGCTGTGCCCTGGACACGAAAGTGGGCCGTCGATTTTCCCTCTGTAACCTTCTTACAGTATTCATTCGAATTAAGGTAAGCATATGGGACCACTGGTTTCTATTTTTCAATCAACAAACATGCATACAAGCAAGTAACTGTACCTAGTAATTAACCGCTGCTTGTTAATTAGGGCCTAATTAGTGAATATACCCACCACCCGTGGCGAACGCCAATTACCTTATGAACAGCCTGCACCTGTGCAACTGGGCAGGCTGCTGGCTCATCAAGTCTTTTTGGGTTACTTTCTAAGTTGTATGGAGCAATTCTCGGTAAGTTGGGATGTTTTTCCGTCCTATTCCCTTACTACTGAAGGGTGGAGGCTGCAATATTTACCCTTGACGCCACCGTGTGATGGTCTAAATTGACCGGGCCGGTAGCGCTTCGACCAGCTGTGCCCTGGCCACGAAAGTGGGCCGTCGATTTTCCCTCTGTAACCTTCTTACAGTATTCATTCGAATTAAGGTAAGCATATGGGACCACTGGTTTCTATTTTTCAATCAACAAACATGCATACAAGCAAGTAACTGTACCTAGTAATTAACCGCTGCTTGTTAATTAGGGCCTAATTAGTGAATATACCCACCACCCGTGGCGAACGCCAATTACCTTATGAACAGCCTGCACCTGTGCAACTGGGCAGGCTGCTGGCTCATCAAGTCTTTTTGGGTTACTTTCTAAGTTGTATGGAGCAATTCTCGGTAAGTTGGGATGTTTTTCCGTCCTATTCCCTTACTACTGAAGGGTGGAGGCTGCAATATTTACCCTTGACGCCACCGTGTGATGGTCTAAATTGACCGGGCCGGTAGCGCTTCGACCAGCTGTGCCCTGGACACGAAAGTGGGCCGTCGATTTTCCCTCTGTAACCTTCTTACAGTATTCATTCGAATTAAGGTAAGCATATGGGACCACTGGTTTCTATTTTTCAATCAACAAACATGCATACAAGCAAGTAACTGTACCTAGTAATTAACCGCTGCTTGTTAATTAGGGCCTAATTAGTGAATATACCCACCACCCGTGGCGAACGCCAATTACCTTATGAACAGCCTGCACCTGTGCAACTGGGCAGGCTGCTGGCTCATCAAGTCTTTTTGGGTTACTTTCTAAGTTGTATGGAGCAATTCTCGGTAAGTTGGGATGTTTTTCCGTCCTATTCCCTTACTACTGAAGGGTGGAGGCTGCAATATTTACCCTTGACGCCACCGTGTGATGGTCTAAATTGACCGGGCCGGTAGCGCTTCGACCAGCTGTGCCCTGGACACGAAAGTGGGCCGTCGATTTTCCCTCTGTAACCTTCTTACAGTATTCATTCGAATTAAGGTAAGCATATGGGACCACTGGTTTCTATTTTTCAATCAACAAACATGCATACAAGCAAGTAACTGTACCTAGTAATTAACCGCTGCTTGTTAATTAGGGCCTAATTAGTGAATATACCCACCACCCGTGGCGAACGCCAATTACCTTATGAACAGCCTGCACCTGTGCAACTGGGCAGGCTGCTGGCTCATCAAGTCTTTTTGGGTTACTTTCTAAGTTGTATGGAGCAATTCTCGGTAAGTTGGGATGTTTTTCCGTCCTATTCCCTTACTACTGAAGGGTGGAGGCTGCAATATTTACCCTTGACGCCACCGTGTGATGGTCTAAATTGACCGGGCCGGTAGCGCTTCGACCAGCTGTGCCCTGGACACGAAAGTGGGCCGTCGATTTTCCCTCTGTAACCTTCTTACAGTATTCATTCGAATTAAGGTAAGCATATGGGACCACTGGTTTCTATTTTTCAATCAACAAACATGCATACAAGCAAGTAACTGTACCTAGTAATTAACCGCTGCTTGTTAATTAGGGCCTAATTAGTGAATATACCCACCACCCGTGGCGAACGCCAATTACCTTATGAACAGCCTGCACCTGTGCAACTGGGCAGGCTGCTGGCTCATCAAGTCTTTTTGGGTTACTTTCTAAGTTGTATGGAGCAATTCTCGGTAAGTTGGGATGTTTTTCCGTCCTATTCCCTTACTACTGAAGGGTGGAGGCTGCAATATTTACCCTTGACGCCACCGTGTGATGGTCTAAATTGACCGGGCCGGTAGCGCTTCGACCAGCTGTGCCCTGGACACGAAAGTGGGCCGTCGATTTTCCCTCTGTAACCTTCTTACAGTATTCATTCGAATTAAGGTAAGCATATGGGACCACTGGTTTCTATTTTTCAATCAACAAACATGCATACAAGCAAGTAACTGTACCTAGTAATTAACCGCTGCTTGTTAATTAGGGCCTAATTAGTGAATATACCCACCACCCGTGGCGAACGCCAATTACCTTATGAACAGCCTGCACCTGTGCAACTGGGCAGGCTGCTGGCTCATCAAGTCTTTTTGGGTTACTTTCTAAGTTGTATGGAGCAATTCTCGGTAAGTTGGGATGTTTTTCCGTCCTATTCCCTTACTACTGAAGGGTGGAGGCTGCAATATTTACCCTTGACGCCACCGTGTGATGGTCTAAATTGACCGGGCCGGTAGCGCTTCGACCAGCTGTGCCCTGGACACGAAAGTGGGCCGTCGATTTTCCCTCTGTAACCTTCTTACAGTATTCATTCGAATTAAGGTAAGCATATGGGACCACTGGTTTCTATTTTTCAATCAACAAACATGCATACAAGCAAGTAACTGTACCTAGTAATTAACCGCTGCTTGTTAATTAGGGCCTAATTAGTGAATATACCCACCACCCGTGGCGAACGCCAATTACCTTATGAACAGCCTGCACCTGTGCAACTGGGCAGGCTGCTGGCTCATCAAGTCTTTTTGGGTTACTTTCTAAGTTGTATGGAGCAATTCTCGGTAAGTTGGGATGTTTTTCCGTCCTATTCCCTTACTACTGAAGGGTGGAGGCTGCAATATTTACCCTTGACGCCACCGTGTGATGGTCTAAATTGACCGGGCCGGTAGCGCTTCGACCAGCTGTGCCCTGGACACGAAAGTGGGCCGTCGATTTTCCCTCTGTAACCTTCTTACAGTATTCATTCGAATTAAGGTAAGCATATGGGACCACTGGTTTCTATTTTTCAATCAACAAACATGCATACAAGCAAGTAACTGTACCTAGTAATTAACCGCTGCTTGTTAATTAGGGCCTAATTAGTGAATATACCCACCACCCGTGGCGAACGCCAATTACCTTATGAACAGCCTGCACCTGTGCAACTGGGCAGGCTGCTGGCTCATCAAGTCTTTTTGGGTTACTTTCTAAGTTGTATGGAGCAATTCTCGGTAAGTTGGGATGTTTTTCCGTCCTATTCCCTTACTACTGAAGGGTGGAGGCTGCAATATTTACCCTTGACGCCACCGTGTGATGGTCTAAATTGACCGGGCCGGTAGCGCTTCGACCAGCTGTGCCCTGGACACGAAAGTGGGCCGTCGATTTTCCCTCTGTAACCTTCTTACAGTATTCATTCGAATTAAGGTAAGCATATGGGACCACTGGTTTCTATTTTTCAATCAACAAACATGCATACAAGCAAGTAACTGTACCTAGTAATTAACCGCTGCTTGTTAATTAGGGCCTAATTAGTGAATATACCCACCACCCGTGGCGAACGCCAATTACCTTATGAACAGCCTGCACCTGTGCAACTGGGCAGGCTGCTGGCTCATCAAGTCTTTTTGGGTTACTTTCTAAGTTGTATGGAGCAATTCTCGGTAAGTTGGGATGTTTTTCCGTCCTATTCCCTTACTACTGAAGGGTGGAGGCTGCAATATTTACCCTTGACGCCACCGTGTGATGGTCTAAATTGACCGGGCCGGTAGCGCTTCGACCAGCTGTGCCCTGGACACGAAAGTGGGCCGTCGATTTTCCCTCTGTAACCTTCTTACAGTATTCATTCGAATTAAGGTAAGCATATGGGACCACTGGTTTCTATTTTTCAATCAACAAACATGCATACAAGCAAGTAACTGTACCTAGTAATTAACCGCTGCTTGTTAATTAGGGCCTAATTAGTGAATATACCCACCACCCGTGGCGAACGCCAATTACCTTATGAACAGCCTGCACCTGTGCAACTGGGCAGGCTGCTGGCTCATCAAGTCTTTTTGGGTTACTTTCTAAGTTGTATGGAGCAATTCTCGGTAAGTTGGGATGTTTTTCCGTCCTATTCCCTTACTACTGAAGGGTGGAGGCTGCAATATTTACCCTTGACGCCACCGTGTGATGGTCTAAATTGACCGGGCCGGTAGCGCTTCGACCAGCTGTGCCCTGGACACGAAAGTGGGCCGTCGATTTTCCCTCTGTAACCTTCTTACAGTATTCATTCGAATTAAGGTAAGCATATGGGACCACTGGTTTCTATTTTTCAATCAACAAACATGCATACAAGCAAGTAACTGTACCTAGTAATTAACCGCTGCTTGTTAATTAGGGCCTAATTAGTGAATATACCCACCACCCGTGGCGAACGCCAATTACCTTATGAACAGCCTGCACCTGTGCAACTGGGCAGGCTGCTGGCTCATCAAGTCTTTTTGGGTTACTTTCTAAGTTGTATGGAGCAATTCTCGGTAAGTTGGGATGTTTTTCCGTCCTATTCCCTTACTACTGAAGGGTGGAGGCTGCAATATTTACCCTTGACGCCACCGTGTGATGGTCTAAATTGACCGGGCCGGTAGCGCTTCGACCAGCTGTGCCCTGGACACGAAAGTGGGCCGTCGATTTTCCCTCTGTAACCTTCTTACAGTATTCATTCGAATTAAGGTAAGCATATGGGACCACTGGTTTCTATTTTTCAATCAACAAACATGCATACAAGCAAGTAACTGTACCTAGTAATTAACCGCTGCTTGTTAATTAGGGCCTAATTAGTGAATATACCCACCACCCGTGGCGAACGCCAATTACCTTATGAACAGCCTGCACCTGTGCAACTGGGCAGGCTGCTGGCTCATCAAGTCTTTTTGGGTTACTTTCTAAGTTGTATGGAGCAATTCTCGGTAAGTTGGGATGTTTTTCCGTCCTATTCCCTTACTACTGAAGGGTGGAGGCTGCAATATTTACCCTTGACGCCACCGTGTGATGGTCTAAATTGACCGGGCCGGTAGCGCTTCGACCAGCTGTGCCCTGGACACGAAAGTGGGCCGTCGATTTTCCCTCTGTAACCTTCTTACAGTATTCATTCGAATTAAGGTAAGCATATGGGACCACTGGTTTCTATTTTTCAATCAACAAACATGCATACAAGCAAGTAACTGTACCTAGTAATTAACCGCTGCTTGTTAATTAGGGCCTAATTAGTGAATATACCCACCACCCGTGGCGAACGCCAATTACCTTATGAACAGCCTGCACCTGTGCAACTGGGCAGGCTGCTGGCTCATCAAGTCTTTTTGGGTTACTTTCTAAGTTGTATGGAGCAATTCTCGGTAAGTTGGGATGTTTTTCCGTCCTATTCCCTTACTACTGAAGGGTGGAGGCTGCAATATTTACCCTTGACGCCACCGTGTGATGGTCTAAATTGACCGGGCCGGTAGCGCTTCGACCAGCTGTGCCCTGGACACGAAAGTGGGCCGTCGATTTTCCCTCTGTAACCTTCTTACAGTATTCATTCGAATTAAGGTAAGCATATGGGACCACTGGTTTCTATTTTTCAATCAACAAACATGCATACAAGCAAGTAACTGTACCTAGTAATTAACCGCTGCTTGTTAATTAGGGCCTAATTAGTGAATATACCCACCACCCGTGGCGAACGCCAATTACCTTATGAACAGCCTGCACCTGTGCAACTGGGCAGGCTGCTGGCTCATCAAGTCTTTTTGGGTTACTTTCTAAGTTGTATGGAGCAATTCTCGGTAAGTTGGGATGTTTTTCCGTCCTATTCCCTTACTACTGAAGGGTGGAGGCTGCAATATTTACCCTTGACGCCACCGTGTGATGGTCTAAATTGACCGGGCCGGTAGCGCTTCGACCAGCTGTGCCCTGGACACGAAAGTGGGCCGTCGATTTTCCCTCTGTAACCTTCTTACAGTATTCATTCGAATTAAGGTAAGCATATGGGACCACTGGTTTCTATTTTTCAATCAACAAACATGCATACAAGCAAGTAACTGTACCTAGTAATTAACCGCTGCTTGTTAATTAGGGCCTAATTAGTGAATATACCCACCACCCGTGGCGAACGCCAATTACCTTATGAACAGCCTGCACCTGTGCAACTGGGCAGGCTGCTGGCTCATCAAGTCTTTTTGGGTTACTTTCTAAGTTGTATGGAGCAATTCTCGGTAAGTTGGGATGTTTTTCCGTCCTATTCCCTTACTACTGAAGGGTGGAGGCTGCAATATTTACCCTTGACGCCACCGTGTGATGGTCTAAATTGACCGGGCCGGTAGCGCTTCGACCAGCTGTGCCCTGGACACGAAAGTGGGCCGTCGATTTTCCCTCTGTAACCTTCTTACAGTATTCATTCGAATTAAGGTAAGCATATGGGACCACTGGTTTCTATTTTTCAATCAACAAACATGCATACAAGCAAGTAACTGTACCTAGTAATTAACCGCTGCTTGTTAATTAGGGCCTAATTAGTGAATATACCCACCACCCGTGGCGAACGCCAATTACCTTATGAACAGCCTGCACCTGTGCAACTGGGCAGGCTGCTGGCTCATCAAGTCTTTTTGGGTTACTTTCTAAGTTGTATGGAGCAATTCTCGGTAAGTTGGGATGTTTTTCCGTCCTATTCCCTTACTACTGAAGGGTGGAGGCTGCAATATTTACCCTTGACGCCACCGTGTGATGGTCTAAATTGACCGGGCCGGTAGCGCTTCGACCAGCTGTGCCCTGGACACGAAAGTGGGCCGTCGATTTTCCCTCTGTAACCTTCTTACAGTATTCATTCGAATTAAGGTAAGCATATGGGACCACTGGTTTCTATTTTTCAATCAACAAACATGCATACAAGCAAGTAACTGTACCTAGTAATTAACCGCTGCTTGTTAATTAGGGCCTAATTAGTGAATATACCCACCACCCGTGGCGAACGCCAATTACCTTATGAACAGCCTGCACCTGTGCAACTGGGCAGGCTGCTGGCTCATCAAGTCTTTTTGGGTTACTTTCTAAGTTGTATGGAGCAATTCTCGGTAAGTTGGGATGTTTTTCCGTCCTATTCCCTTACTACTGAAGGGTGGAGGCTGCAATATTTACCCTTGACGCCACCGTGTGATGGTCTAAATTGACCGGGCCGGTAGCGCTTCGACCAGCTGTGCCCTGGACACGAAAGTGGGCCGTCGATTTTCCCTCTGTAACCTTCTTACAGTATTCATTCGAATTAAGGTAAGCATATGGGACCACTGGTTTCTATTTTTCAATCAACAAACATGCATACAAGCAAGTAACTGTACCTAGTAATTAACCGCTGCTTGTTAATTAGGGCCTAATTAGTGAATATACCCACCACCCGTGGCGAACGCCAATTACCTTATGAACAGCCTGCACCTGTGCAACTGGGCAGGCTGCTGGCTCATCAAGTCTTTTTGGGTTACTTTCTAAGTTGTATGGAGCAATTCTCGGTAAGTTGGGATGTTTTTCCGTCCTATTCCCTTACTACTGAAGGGTGGAGGCTGCAATATTTACCCTTGACGCCACCGTGTGATGGTCTAAATTGACCGGGCCGGTAGCGCTTCGACCAGCTGTGCCCTGGACACGAAAGTGGGCCGTCGATTTTCCCTCTGTAACCTTCTTACAGTATTCATTCGAATTAAGGTAAGCATATGGGACCACTGGTTTCTATTTTTCAATCAACAAACATGCATACAAGCAAGTAACTGTACCTAGTAATTAACCGCTGCTTGTTAATTAGGGCCTAATTAGTGAATATACCCACCACCCGTGGCGAACGCCAATTACCTTATGAACAGCCTGCACCTGTGCAACTGGGCAGGCTGCTGGCTCATCAAGTCTTTTTGGGTTACTTTCTAAGTTGTATGGAGCAATTCTCGGTAAGTTGGGATGTTTTTCCGTCCTATTCCCTTACTACTGAAGGGTGGAGGCTGCAATATTTACCCTTGACGCCACCGTGTGATGGTCTAAATTGACCGGGCCGGTAGCGCTTCGACCAGCTGTGCCCTGGACACGAAAGTGGGCCGTCGATTTTCCCTCTGTAACCTTCTTACAGTATTCATTCGAATTAAGGTAAGCATATGGGACCACTGGTTTCTATTTTTCAATCAACAAACATGCATACAAGCAAGTAACTGTACCTAGTAATTAACCGCTGCTTGTTAATTAGGGCCTAATTAGTGAATATACCCACCACCCGTGGCGAACGCCAATTACCTTATGAACAGCCTGCACCTGTGCAACTGGGCAGGCTGCTGGCTCATCAAGTCTTTTTGGGTTACTTTCTAAGTTGTATGGAGCAATTCTCGGTAAGTTGGGATGTTTTTCCGTCCTATTCCCTTACTACTGAAGGGTGGAGGCTGCAATATTTACCCTTGACGCCACCGTGTGATGGTCTAAATTGACCGGGCCGGTAGCGCTTCGACCAGCTGTGCCCTGGACACGAAAGTGGGCCGTCGATTTTCCCTCTGTAACCTTCTTACAGTATTCATTCGAATTAAGGTAAGCATATGGGACCACTGGTTTCTATTTTTCAATCAACAAACATGCATACAAGCAAGTAACTGTACCTAGTAATTAACCGCTGCTTGTTAATTAGGGCCTAATTAGTGAATATACCCACCACCCGTGGCGAACGCCAATTACCTTATGAACAGCCTGCACCTGTGCAACTGGGCAGGCTGCTGGCTCATCAAGTCTTTTTGGGTTACTTTCTAAGTTGTATGGAGCAATTCTCGGTAAGTTGGGATGTTTTTCCGTCCTATTCCCTTACTACTGAAGGGTGGAGGCTGCAATATTTACCCTTGACGCCACCGTGTGATGGTCTAAATTGACCGGGCCGGTAGCGCTTCGACCAGCTGTGCCCTGGACACGAAAGTGGGCCGTCGATTTTCCCTCTGTAACCTTCTTACAGTATTCATTCGAATTAAGGTAAGCATATGGGACCACTGGTTTCTATTTTTCAATCAACAAACATGCATACAAGCAAGTAACTGTACCTAGTAATTAACCGCTGCTTGTTAATTAGGGCCTAATTAGTGAATATACCCACCACCCGTGGCGAACGCCAATTACCTTATGAACAGCCTGCACCTGTGCAACTGGGCAGGCTGCTGGCTCATCAAGTCTTTTTGGGTTACTTTCTAAGTTGTATGGAGCAATTCTCGGTAAGTTGGGATGTTTTTCCGTCCTATTCCCTTACTACTGAAGGGTGGAGGCTGCAATATTTACCCTTGACGCCACCGTGTGATGGTCTAAATTGACCGGGCCGGTAGCGCTTCGACCAGCTGTGCCCTGGACACGAAAGTGGGCCGTCGATTTTCCCTCTGTAACCTTCTTACAGTATTCATTCGAATTAAGGTAAGCATATGGGACCACTGGTTTCTATTTTTCAATCAACAAACATGCATACAAGCAAGTAACTGTACCTAGTAATTAACCGCTGCTTGTTAATTAGGGCCTAATTAGTGAATATACCCACCACCCGTGGCGAACGCCAATTACCTTATGAACAGCCTGCACCTGTGCAACTGGGCAGGCTGCTGGCTCATCAAGTCTTTTTGGGTTACTTTCTAAGTTGTATGGAGCAATTCTCGGTAAGTTGGGATGTTTTTCCGTCCTATTCCCTTACTACTGAAGGGTGGAGGCTGCAATATTTACCCTTGACGCCACCGTGTGATGGTCTAAATTGACCGGGCCGGTAGCGCTTCGACCAGCTGTGCCCTGGACACGAAAGTGGGCCGTCGATTTTCCCTCTGTAACCTTCTTACAGTATTCATTCGAATTAAGGTAAGCATATGGGACCACTGGTTTCTATTTTTCAATCAACAAACATGCATACAAGCAAGTAACTGTACCTAGTAATTAACCGCTGCTTGTTAATTAGGGCCTAATTAGTGAATATACCCACCACCCGTGGCGAACGCCAATTACCTTATGAACAGCCTGCACCTGTGCAACTGGGCAGGCTGCTGGCTCATCAAGTCTTTTTGGGTTACTTTCTAAGTTGTATGGAGCAATTCTCGGTAAGTTGGGATGTTTTTCCGTCCTATTCCCTTACTACTGAAGGGTGGAGGCTGCAATATTTACCCTTGACGCCACCGTGTGATGGTCTAAATTGACCGGGCCGGTAGCGCTTCGACCAGCTGTGCCCTGGACACGAAAGTGGGCCGTCGATTTTCCCTCTGTAACCTTCTTACAGTATTCATTCGAATTAAGGTAAGCATATGGGACCACTGGTTTCTATTTTTCAATCAACAAACATGCATACAAGCAAGTAACTGTACCTAGTAATTAACCGCTGCTTGTTAATTAGGGCCTAATTAGTGAATATACCCACCACCCGTGGCGAACGCCAATTACCTTATGAACAGCCTGCACCTGTGCAACTGGGCAGGCTGCTGGCTCATCAAGTCTTTTTGGGTTACTTTCTAAGTTGTATGGAGCAATTCTCGTAAGTTGGGATGTTTTTCCGTCCTATTCCCTTACTACTGAAGGGTGGAGGCTGCAATATTTACCCTTGACGCCACCGTGTGATGGTCTAAATTGACCGGGCCGGTAGCGCTTCGACCAGCTGTGCCCTGGACACGAAAGTGGGCCGTCGATTTTCCCTCTGTAACCTTCTTACAGTATTCATTCGAATTAAGGTAAGCATATGGGACCACTGGTTTCTATTTTTCAATCAACAAACATGCATACAAGCAAGTAACTGTACCTAGTAATTAACCGCTG
>NW_028147138.1:0-16428 GCF_963924565.1 Ascidiella aspersa | reverse complement strand
AGTCTGCCCGACCCCCGTGGCTTTCGCAGGTGACGCTTCCTCCAACTTACCGTAGGGCGCTTCTCTCTTGCGTGTAGGCCGCCCTTTGAAGTGGCACAGCGCGCGATATGCATTGGGATCAATGTTGAGTTGGCTTTTTGAGCGTTAATTTTTTGTTAAAAATGTCGCGGTTGAAACGAACGGGGCGCGACAAGAAATTTCGAACAACGCGAAGTACCACGTGACCACATAGCATGGTGAATACTTACCAGCGCCTCTCTGGCGACACCCTTATATAGGTGGTGAAGTCATACAATCGTATATTGAGTAAACTGGCGTTTTTGAAAGTTGGCCTTCGCATAAAGCCTTAGCCGCGCGATTTTAAAGTATTCTATTTGAATAAGGTAAGTTGCTCCACCACGGTGGAATATTTTTTAGAACCAATCAATCGCTTAGCCAAGCTACCCCCACTGTATTGCATTCATGTAGCAAAATCCCCAAATCGCGTAATCGCGTCCTTTGTCAAATTAAGAGATGGCGAAAATGCATGTATAGCCCTGGCCCACTCTCCCATAACCAAAATCAGCTCCTCTCTCTCCTTTGCAAGTCTGCCCGACCCCCGTGGCTTTCGCAGGTGACGCTTCCTCCAACTTACCGTAGGGCGCTTCTCTCTTGCGTGTAGGCCGCCCTTTGAAGTGGCACAGCGCGCGATATGCATTGGGATCAATGTTGAGTTGGCTTTTTGAGCGTTAATTTTTTGTTAAAAATGTCGCGGTTGAAACGAACGGGGCGCGACAAGAAATTTCGAACAACGCGAAGTACCACGTGACCACATAGCATGGTGAATACTTACCAGCGCCTCTCTGGCGACACCCTTATATAGGTGGTGAAGTCATACAATCGTATATTGAGTAAACTGGCGTTTTTGAAAGTTGGCCTTCGCATAAAGCCTTAGCCGCGCGATTTTAAAGTATTCTATTTGAATAAGGTAAGTTGCTCCACCACGGTGGAATATTTTTTAGAACCAATCAATCGCTTAGCCAAGCTACCCCCACTGTATTGCATTCATGTAGCAAAATCCCCAAATCGCGTAATCGCGTCCTTTGTCAAATTAAGAGATGGCGAAAATGCATGTATAGCCCTGGCCCACTCTCCCATAACCAAAATCAGCTCCTCTCTCTCCTTTGCAAGTCTGCCCGACCCCCGTGGCTTTCGCAGGTGACGCTTCCTCCAACTTACCGTAGGGCGCTTCTCTCTTGCGTGTAGGCCGCCCTTTGAAGTGGCACAGCGCGCGATATGCATTGGGATCAATGTTGAGTTGGCTTTTTGAGCGTTAATTTTTTGTTAAAAATGTCGCGGTTGAAACGAACGGGGCGCGACAAGAAATTTCGAACAACGCGAAGTACCACGTGACCACATAGCATGGTGAATACTTACCAGCGCCTCTCTGGCGACACCCTTATATAGGTGGTGAAGTCATACAATCGTATATTGAGTAAACTGGCGTTTTTGAAAGTTGGCCTTCGCATAAAGCCTTAGCCGCGCGATTTTAAAGTATTCTATTTGAATAAGGTAAGTTGCTCCACCACGGTGGAATATTTTTTAGAACCAATCAATCGCTTAGCCAAGCTACCCCCACTGTATTGCATTCATGTAGCAAAATCCCCAAATCGCGTAATCGCGTCCTTTGTCAAATTAAGAGATGGCGAAAATGCATGTATAGCCCTGGCCCACTCTCCCATAACCAAAATCAGCTCCTCTCTCTCCTTTGCAAGTCTGCCCGACCCCCGTGGCTTTCGCAGGTGACGCTTCCTCCAACTTACCGTAGGGCGCTTCTCTCTTGCGTGTAGGCCGCCCTTTGAAGTGGCACAGCGCGCGATATGCATTGGGATCAATGTTGAGTTGGCTTTTTGAGCGTTAATTTTTTGTTAAAAATGTCGCGGTTGAAACGAACGGGGCGCGACAAGAAATTTCGAACAACGCGAAGTACCACGTGACCACATAGCATGGTGAATACTTACCAGCGCCTCTCTGGCGACACCCTTATATAGGTGGTGAAGTCATACAATCGTATATTGAGTAAACTGGCGTTTTTGAAAGTTGGCCTTCGCATAAAGCCTTAGCCGCGCGATTTTAAAGTATTCTATTTGAATAAGGTAAGTTGCTCCACCACGGTGGAATATTTTTTAGAACCAATCAATCGCTTAGCCAAGCTACCCCCACTGTATTGCATTCATGTAGCAAAATCCCCAAATCGCGTAATCGCGTCCTTTGTCAAATTAAGAGATGGCGAAAATGCATGTATAGCCCTGGCCCACTCTCCCATAACCAAAATCAGCTCCTCTCTCTCCTTTGCAAGTCTGCCCGACCCCCGTGGCTTTCGCAGGTGACGCTTCCTCCAACTTACCGTAGGGCGCTTCTCTCTTGCGTGTAGGCCGCCCTTTGAAGTGGCACAGCGCGCGATATGCATTGGGATCAATGTTGAGTTGGCTTTTTGAGCGTTAATTTTTTGTTAAAAATGTCGCGGTTGAAACGAACGGGGCGCGACAAGAAATTTCGAACAACGCGAAGTACCACGTGACCACATAGCATGGTGAATACTTACCAGCGCCTCTCTGGCGACACCCTTATATAGGTGGTGAAGTCATACAATCGTATATTGAGTAAACTGGCGTTTTTGAAAGTTGGCCTTCGCATAAAGCCTTAGCCGCGCGATTTTAAAGTATTCTATTTGAATAAGGTAAGTTGCTCCACCACGGTGGAATATTTTTTAGAACCAATCAATCGCTTAGCCAAGCTACCCCCACTGTATTGCATTCATGTAGCAAAATCCCCAAATCGCGTAATCGCGTCCTTTGTCAAATTAAGAGATGGCGAAAATGCATGTATAGCCCTGGCCCACTCTCCCATAACCAAAATCAGCTCCTCTCTCTCCTTTGCAAGTCTGCCCGACCCCCGTGGCTTTCGCAGGTGACGCTTCCTCCAACTTACCGTAGGGCGCTTCTCTCTTGCGTGTAGGCCGCCCTTTGAAGTGGCACAGCGCGCGATATGCATTGGGATCAATGTTGAGTTGGCTTTTTGAGCGTTAATTTTTTGTTAAAAATGTCGCGGTTGAAACGAACGGGGCGCGACAAGAAATTTCGAACAACGCGAAGTACCACGTGACCACATAGCATGGTGAATACTTACCAGCGCCTCTCTGGCGACACCCTTATATAGGTGGTGAAGTCATACAATCGTATATTGAGTAAACTGGCGTTTTTGAAAGTTGGCCTTCGCATAAAGCCTTAGCCGCGCGATTTTAAAGTATTCTATTTGAATAAGGTAAGTTGCTCCACCACGGTGGAATATTTTTTAGAACCAATCAATCGCTTAGCCAAGCTACCCCCACTGTATTGCATTCATGTAGCAAAATCCCCAAATCGCGTAATCGCGTCCTTTGTCAAATTAAGAGATGGCGAAAATGCATGTATAGCCCTGGCCCACTCTCCCATAACCAAAATCAGCTCCTCTCTCTCCTTTGCAAGTCTGCCCGACCCCCGTGGCTTTCGCAGGTGACGCTTCCTCCAACTTACCGTAGGGCGCTTCTCTCTTGCGTGTAGGCCGCCCTTTGAAGTGGCACAGCGCGCGATATGCCTTGGGATCAATGTTGAGTTGGCTTTTTGAGCGTTAATTTTTTGTTAAAAATGTCGCGGTTGAAACGAACGGGGCGCGACAAGAAATTTCGAACAACGCGAAGTACCACGTGACCACATAGCATGGTGAATACTTACCAGCGCCTCTCTGGCGACACCCTTATATAGGTGGTGAAGTCATACAATCGTATATTGAGTAAACTGGCGTTTTTGAAAGTTGGCCTTCGCATAAAGCCTTAGCCGCGCGATTTTAAAGTATTCTATTTGAATAAGGTAAGTTGCTCCACCACGGTGGAATATTTTTTAGAACCAATCAATCGCTTAGCCAAGCTACCCCCACTGTATTGCATTCATGTAGCAAAATCCCCAAATCGCGTAATCGCGTCCTTTGTCAAATTAAGAGATGGCGAAAATGCATGTATAGCCCTGGCCCACTCTCCCATAACCAAAATCAGCTCCTCTCTCTCCTTTGCAAGTCTGCCCGACCCCCGTGG
The DNA here is from genome assembly GCF_963924565.1 of Ascidiella aspersa. NCBI lineage: Eukaryota > Metazoa > Chordata > Ascidiacea > Phlebobranchia > Ascidiidae > Ascidiella > Ascidiella aspersa. Next base: position 12,320 of record NW_028147138.1, on the reverse strand, counting down.
CTTTCGCAGGTGACGCTTCCTCCAACTTACCGTAGGGCGCTTCTCTCTTGCGTGTAGGCCGCCCTTTGAAGTGGCACAGCGCGCGATATGCATTGGGATCAATGTTGAGTTGGCTTTTTGAGCGTTAATTTTTTGTTAAAAATGTCGCGGTTGAAACGAACGGGGCGCGACAAGAAATTTCGAACAACGCGAAGTACCACGTGACCACATAGCATGGTGAATACTTACCAGCGCCTCTCTGGCGACACCCTTATATAGGTGGTGAAGTCATACAATCGTATATTGAGTAAACTGGCGTTTTTGAAAGTTGGCCTTCGCATAAAGCCTTAGCCGCGCGATTTTAAAGTATTCTATTTGAATAAGGTAAGTTGCTCCACCACGGTGGAATATTTTTTAGAACCAATCAATCGCTTAGCCAAGCTACCCCCACTGTATTGCATTCATGTAGCAAAATCCCCAAATCGCGTAATCGCGTCCTTTGTCAAATTAAGAGATGGCGAAAATGCATGTATAGCCCTGGCCCACTCTCCCATAACCAAAATCAGCTCCTCTCTCTCCTTTGCAAGTCTGCCCGACCCCCGTGGCTTTCGCAGGTGACGCTTCCTCCAACTTACCGTAGGGCGCTTCTCTCTTGCGTGTAGGCCGCCCTTTGAAGTGGCACAGCGCGCGATATGCATTGGGATCAATGTTGAGTTGGCTTTTTGAGCGTTAATTTTTTGTTAAAAATGTCGCGGTTGAAACGAACGGGGCGCGACAAGAAATTTCGAACAACGCGAAGTACCACGTGACCACATAGCATGGTGAATACTTACCAGCGCCTCTCTGGCGACACCCTTATATAGGTGGTGAAGTCATACAATCGTATATTGAGTAAACTGGCGTTTTTGAAAGTTGGCCTTCGCATAAAGCCTTAGCCGCGCGATTTTAAAGTATTCTATTTGAATAAGGTAAGTTGCTCCACCACGGTGGAATATTTTTTAGAACCAATCAATCGCTTAGCCAAGCTACCCCCACTGTATTGCATTCATGTAGCAAAATCCCCAAATCGCGTAATCGCGTCCTTTGTCAAATTAAGAGATGGCGAAAATGCATGTATAGCCCTGGCCCACTCTCCCATAACCAAAATCAGCTCCTCTCTCTCCTTTGCAAGTCTGCCCGACCCCCGTGGCTTTCGCAGGTGACGCTTCCTCCAACTTACCGTAGGGCGCTTCTCTCTTGCGTGTAGGCCGCCCTTTGAAGTGGCACAGCGCGCGATATGCATTGGGATCAATGTTGAGTTGGCTTTTTGAGCGTTAATTTTTTGTTAAAAATGTCGCGGTTGAAACGAACGGGGCGCGACAAGAAATTTCGAACAACGCGAAGTACCACGTGACCACATAGCATGGTGAATACTTACCAGCGCCTCTCTGGCGACACCCTTATATAGGTGGTGAAGTCATACAATCGTATATTGAGTAAACTGGCGTTTTTGAAAGTTGGCCTTCGCATAAAGCCTTAGCCGCGCGATTTTAAAGTATTCTATTTGAATAAGGTAAGTTGCTCCACCACGGTGGAATATTTTTTAGAACCAATCAATCGCTTAGCCAAGCTACCCCCACTGTATTGCATTCATGTAGCAAAATCCCCAAATCGCGTAATCGCGTCCTTTGTCAAATTAAGAGATGGCGAAAATGCATGTATAGCCCTGGCCCACTCTCCCATAACCAAAATCAGCTCCTCTCTCTCCTTTGCAAGTCTGCCCGACCCCCGTGGCTTTCGCAGGTGACGCTTCCTCCAACTTACCGTAGGGCGCTTCTCTCTTGCGTGTAGGCCGCCCTTTGAAGTGGCACAGCGCGCGATATGCATTGGGATCAATGTTGAGTTGGCTTTTTGAGCGTTAATTTTTTGTTAAAAATGTCGCGGTTGAAACGAACGGGGCGCGACAAGAAATTTCGAACAACGCGAAGTACCACGTGACCACATAGCATGGTGAATACTTACCAGCGCCTCTCTGGCGACACCCTTATATAGGTGGTGAAGTCATACAATCGTATATTGAGTAAACTGGCGTTTTTGAAAGTTGGCCTTCGCATAAAGCCTTAGCCGCGCGATTTTAAAGTATTCTATTTGAATAAGGTAAGTTGCTCCACCACGGTGGAATATTTTTTAGAACCAATCAATCGCTTAGCCAAGCTACCCCCACTGTATTGCATTCATGTAGCAAAATCCCCAAATCGCGTAATCGCGTCCTTTGTCAAATTAAGAGATGGCGAAAATGCATGTATAGCCCTGGCCCACTCTCCCATAACCAAAATCAGCTCCTCTCTCTCCTTTGCAAGTCTGCCCGACCCCCGTGGCTTTCGCAGGTGACGCTTCCTCCAACTTACCGTAGGGCGCTTCTCTCTTGCGTGTAGGCCGCCCTTTGAAGTGGCACAGCGCGCGATATGCATTGGGATCAATGTTGAGTTGGCTTTTTGAGCGTTAATTTTTTGTTAAAAATGTCGCGGTTGAAACGAACGGGGCGCGACAAGAAATTTCGAACAACGCGAAGTACCACGTGACCACATAGCATGGTGAATACTTACCAGCGCCTCTCTGGCGACACCCTTATATAGGTGGTGAAGTCATACAATCGTATATTGAGTAAACTGGCGTTTTTGAAAGTTGGCCTTCGCATAAAGCCTTAGCCGCGCGATTTTAAAGTATTCTATTTGAATAAGGTAAGTTGCTCCACCACGGTGGAATATTTTTTAGAACCAATCAATCGCTTAGCCAAGCTACCCCCACTGTATTGCATTCATGTAGCAAAATCCCCAAATCGCGTAATCGCGTCCTTTGTCAAATTAAGAGATGGCGAAAATGCATGTATAGCCCTGGCCCACTCTCCCATAACCAAAATCAGCTCCTCTCTCTCCTTTGCAAGTCTGCCCGACCCCGTGGCTTTCGCAGGTGACGCTTCCTCCAACTTACCGTAGGGCGCTTCTCTCTTGCGTGTAGGCCGCCCTTTGAAGTGGCACAGCGCGCGATATGCATTGGGATCAATGTTGAGTTGGCTTTTTGAGCGTTAATTTTTTGTTTAAAAATGTCGCGGTTGAAACGAACGGGGCGCGACAAGAAATTTCGAACAACGCGAAGTACCACGTGACCACATAGCATGGTGAATACTTACCAGCGCCTCTCTGGCGACACCCTTATATAGGTGGTGAAGTCATACAATCGTATATTGAGTAAACTGGCGTTTTTGAAAGTTGGCCTTCGCATAAAGCCTTAGCCGCGCGATTTTAAAGTATTCTATTTGAATAAGGTAAGTTGCTCCACCACGGTGGAATATTTTTTAGAACCAATCAATCGCTTAGCCAAGCTACCCCCACTGTATTGCATTCATGTAGCAAAATCCCCAAATCGCGTAATCGCGTCCTTTGTCAAATTAAGAGATGGCGAAAATGCATGTATAGCCCTGGCCCACTCTCCCATAACCAAAATCAGCTCCTCTCTCTCCTTTGCAAGTCTGCCCGACCCCCGTGGCTTTCGCAGGTGACGCTTCCTCCAACTTACCGTAGGGCGCTTCTCTCTTGCGTGTAGGCCGCCCTTTGAAGTGGCACAGCGCGCGATATGCATTGGGATCAATGTTGAGTTGGCTTTTTGAGCGTTAATTTTTTGTTAAAAATGTCGCGGTTGAAACGAACGGGGCGCGACAAGAAATTTCGAACAACGCGAAGTACCACGTGACCACATAGCATGGTGAATACTTACCAGCGCCTCTCTGGCGACACCCTTATATAGGTGGTGAAGTCATACAATCGTATATTGAGTAAACTGGCGTTTTTGAAAGTTGGCCTTCGCATAAAGCCTTAGCCGCGCGATTTTAAAGTATTCTATTTGAATAAGGTAAGTTGCTCCACCACGGTGGAATATTTTTTAGAACCAATCAATCGCTTAGCCAAGCTACCCCCACTGTATTGCATTCATGTAGCAAAATCCCCAAATCGCGTAATCGCGTCCTTTGTCAAATTAAGAGATGGCGAAAATGCATGTATAGCCCTGGCCCACTCTCCCATAACCAAAATCAGCTCCTCTCTCTCCTTTGCAAGTCTGCCCGACCCCCGTGGCTTTCGCAGGTGACGCTTCCTCCAACTTACCGTAGGGCGCTTCTCTCTTGCGTGTAGGCCGCCCTTTGAAGTGGCACAGCGCGCGATATGCATTGGGATCAATGTTGAGTTGGCTTTTTGAGCGTTAATTTTTTGTTAAAAATGTCGCGGTTGAAACGAACGGGGCGCGACAAGAAATTTCGAACAACGCGAAGTACCACGTGACCACATAGCATGGTGAATACTTACCAGCGCCTCTCTGGCGACACCCTTATATAGGTGGTGAAGTCATACAATCGTATATTGAGTAAACTGGCGTTTTTGAAAGTTGGCCTTCGCATAAAGCCTTAGCCGCGCGATTTTAAAGTATTCTATTTGAATAAGGTAAGTTGCTCCACCACGGTGGAATATTTTTTAGAACCAATCAATCGCTTAGCCAAGCTACCCCCACTGTATTGCATTCATGTAGCAAAATCCCCAAATCGCGTAATCGCGTCCTTTGTCAAATTAAGAGATGGCGAAAATGCATGTATAGCCCTGGCCCACTCTCCCATAACCAAAATCAGTTCCTCTCTCTCCTTTGCAAGTCTGCCCGACCCCCGTGGCTTTCGCAGGTGACGCTTCCTCCAACTTACCGTAGGGCGCTTCTCTCTTGCGTGTAGGCCGCCCTTTGAAGTGGCACAGCGCGCGATATGCATTGGGATCAATGTTGAGTTGGCTTTTTGAGCGTTAATTTTTTGTTAAAAATGTCGCGGTTGAAACGAACGGGGCGCGACAAGAAATTTCGAACAACGCGAAGTACCACGTGACCACATAGCATGGTGAATACTTACCAGCGCCTCTCTGGCGACACCCTTATATAGGTGGTGAAGTCATACAATCGTATATTGAGTAAACTGGCGTTTTTGAAAGTTGGCCTTCGCATAAAGCCTTAGCCGCGCGATTTTAAAGTATTCTATTTGAATAAGGTAAGTTGCTCCACCACGGTGGAATATTTTTTAGAACCAATCAATCGCTTAGCCAAGCTACCCCCACTGTATTGCATTCATGTAGCAAAATCCCCAAATCGCGTAATCGCGTCCTTTGTCAAATTAAGAGATGGCGAAAATGCATGTATAGCCCTGGCCCACTCTCCCATAACCAAAATCAGCTCCTCTCTCTCCTTTGCAAGTCTGCCCGACCCCCGTGGCTTTCGCAGGTGACGCTTCCTCCAACTTACCGTAGGGCGCTTCTCTCTTGCGTGTAGGCCGCCCTTTGAAGTGGCACAGCGCGCGATATGCATTGGGATCAATGTTGAGTTGGCTTTTTGAGCGTTAATTTTTTGTTAAAAATGTCGCGGTTGAAACGAACGGGGCGCGACAAGAAATTTCGAACAACGCGAAGTACCACGTGACCACATAGCATGGTGAATACTTACCAGCGCCTCTCTGGCGACACCCTTATATAGGTGGTGAAGTCATACAATCGTATATTGAGTAAACTGGCGTTTTTGAAAGTTGGCCTTCGCATAAAGCCTTAGCCGCGCGATTTTAAAGTATTCTATTTGAATAAGGTAAGTTGCTCCACCACGGTGGAATATTTTTTAGAACCAATCAATCGCTTAGCCAAGCTACCCCCACTGTATTGCATTCATGTAGCAAAATCCCCAAATCGCGTAATCGCGTCCTTTGTCAAATTAAGAGATGGCGAAAATGCATGTATAGCCCTGGCCCACTCTCCCATAACCAAAATCAGCTCCTCTCTCTCCTTTGCAAGTCTGCCCGACCCCCGTGGCTTTCGCAGGTGACGCTTCCTCCAACTTACCGTAGGGCGCTTCTCTCTTGCGTGTAGGCCGCCCTTTGAAGTGGCACAGCGCGCGATATGCATTGGGATCAATGTTGAGTTGGCTTTTTGAGCGTTAATTTTTTGTTAAAAATGTCGCGGTTGAAACGAACGGGGCGCGACAAGAAATTTCGAACAACGCGAAGTACCACGTGACCACATAGCATGGTGAATACTTACCAGCGCCTCTCTGGCGACACCCTTATATAGGTGGTGAAGTCATACAATCGTATATTGAGTAAACTGGCGTTTTTGAAAGTTGGCCTTCGCATAAAGCCTTAGCCGCGCGATTTTAAAGTATTCTATTTGAATAAGGTAAGTTGCTCCACCACGGTGGAATATTTTTTAGAACCAATCAATCGCTTAGCCAAGCTACCCCCACTGTATTGCATTCATGTAGCAAAATCCCCAAATCGCGTAATCGCGTCCTTTGTCAAATTAAGAGATGGCGAAAATGCATGTATAGCCCTGGCCCACTCTCCCATAACCAAAATCAGCTCCTCTCTCTCCTTTGCAAGTCTGCCCGACCCCCGTGGCTTTCGCAGGTGACGCTTCCTCCAACTTACCGTAGGGCGCTTCTCTCTTGCGTGTAGGCCGCCCTTTTGAAGTGGCACAGCGCGCGATATGCATTGGGATCAATGTTGAGTTGGCTTTTTGAGCGTTAATTTTTTGTTAAAAATGTCGCGGTTGAAACGAACGGGGCGCGACAAGAAATTTCGAACAACGCGAAGTACCACGTGACCACATAGCATGGTGAATACTTACCAGCGCCTCTCTGGCGACACCCTTATATAGGTGGTGAAGTCATACAATCGTATATTGAGTAAACTGGCGTTTTTGAAAGTTGGCCTTCGCATAAAGCCTTAGCCGCGCGATTTTAAAGTATTCTATTTGAATAAGGTAAGTTGCTCCACCACGGTGGAATATTTTTTAGAACCAATCAATCGCTTAGCCAAGCTACCCCCACTGTATTGCATTCATGTAGCAAAATCCCCAAATCGCGTAATCGCGTCCTTTGTCAAATTAAGAGATGGCGAAAATGCATGTATAGCCCTGGCCCACTCTCCCATAACCAAAATCAGCTCCTCTCTCTCCTTTGCAAGTCTGCCCGACCCCCGTGGCTTTCGCAGGTGACGCTTCCTCCAACTTACCGTAGGGCGCTTCTCTCTTGCGTGTAGGCCGCCCTTTGAAGTGGCACAGCGCGCGATATGCATTGGGATCAATGTTGAGTTGGCTTTTTGAGCGTTAATTTTTTGTTAAAAATGTCGCGGTTGAAACGAACGGGGCGCGACAAGAAATTTCGAACAACGCGAAGTACCACGTGACCACATAGCATGGTGAATACTTACCAGCGCCTCTCTGGCGACACCCTTATATAGGTGGTGAAGTCATACAATCGTATATTGAGTAAACTGGCGTTTTTGAAAGTTGGCCTTCGCATAAAGCCTTAGCCGCGCGATTTTAAAGTATTCTATTTGAATAAGGTAAGTTGCTCCACCACGGTGGAATATTTTTTAGAACCAATCAATCGCTTAGCCAAGCTACCCCCACTGTATTGCATTCATGTAGCAAAATCCCCAAATCGCGTAATCGCGTCCTTTGTCAAATTAAGAGATGGCGAAAATGCATGTATAGCCCTGGCCCACTCTCCCATAACCAAAATCAGCTCCTCTCTCTCCTTTGCAAGTCTGCCCGACCCCCGTGGCTTTCGCAGGTGACGCTTCCTCCAACTTACCGTAGGGCGCTTCTCTCTTGCGTGTAGGCCGCCCTTTGAAGTGGCACAGCGCGCGATATGCATTGGGATCAATGTTGAGTTGGCTTTTTGAGCGTTAATTTTTTGTTAAAAATGTCGCGGTTGAAACGAACGGGGCGCGACAAGAAATTTCGAACAACGCGAAGTACCACGTGACCACATAGCATGGTGAATACTTACCAGCGCCTCTCTGGCGACACCCTTATATAGGTGGTGAAGTCATACAATCGTATATTGAGTAAACTGGCGTTTTTGAAAGTTGGCCTTCGCATAAAGCCTTAGCCGCGCGATTTTAAAGTATTCTATTTGAATAAGGTAAGTTGCTCCACCACGGTGGAATATTTTTTAGAACCAATCAATCGCTTAGCCAAGCTACCCCCACTGTATTGCATTCATGTAGCAAAATCCCCCAAATCGCGTAATCGCGTCCTTTGTCAAATTAAGAGATGGCGAAAATGCATGTATAGCCCTGGCCCACTCTCCCATAACCAAAATCAGCTCCTCTCTCTCCTTTGCAAGTCTGCCCGACCCCCGTGGCTTTCGCAGGTGACGCTTCCTCCAACTTACCGTAGGGCGCTTCTCTCTTGCGTGTAGGCCGCCCTTTGAAGTGGCACAGCGCGCGATATGCATTGGGATCAATGTTGAGTTGGCTTTTTGAGCGTTAATTTTTTGTTAAAAATGTCGCGGTTGAAACGAACGGGGCGCGACAAGAAATTTCGAACAACGCGAAGTACCACGTGACCACATAGCATGGTGAATACTTACCAGCGCCTCTCTGGCGACACCCTTATATAGGTGGTGAAGTCATACAATCGTATATTGAGTAAACTGGCGTTTTTGAAAGTTGGCCTTCGCATAAAGCCTTAGCCGCGCGATTTTAAAGTATTCTATTTGAATAAGGTAAGTTGCTCCACCACGGTGGAATATTTTTTAGAACCAATCAATCGCTTAGCCAAGCTACCCCCACTGTATTGCATTCATGTAGCAAAATCCCCAAATCGCGTAATCGCGTCCTTTGTCAAATTAAGAGATGGCGAAAATGCATGTATAGCCCTGGCCCACTCTCCCATAACCAAAATCAGCTCCTCTCTCTCCTTTGCAAGTCTGCCCGACCCCCGTGGCTTTCGCAGGTGACGCTTCCTCCAACTTACCGTAGGGCGCTTCTCTCTTGCGTGTAGGCCGCCCTTTGAAGTGGCACAGCGCGCGATATGCATTGGGATCAATGTTGAGTTGGCTTTTTGAGCGTTAATTTTTTGTTAAAAATGTCGCGGTTGAAACGAACGGGGCGCGACAAGAAATTTCGAACAACGCGAAGTACCACGTGACCACATAGCATGGTGAATACTTACCAGCGCCTCTCTGGCGACACCCTTATATAGGTGGTGAAGTCATACAATCGTATATTGAGTAAACTGGCGTTTTTGAAAGTTGGCCTTCGCATAAAGCCTTAGCCGCGCGATTTTAAAGTATTCTATTTGAATAAGGTAAGTTGCTCCACCACGGTGGAATATTTTTTAGAACCAATCAATCGCTTAGCCAAGCTACCCCCACTGTATTGCATTCATGTAGCAAAATCCCCAAATCGCGTAATCGCGTCCTTTGTCAAATTAAGAGATGGCGAAAATGCATGTATAGCCCTGGCCCACTCTCCCATAACCAAAATCAGCTCCTCTCTCTCCTTTGCAAGTCTGCCCGACCCCCGTGGCTTTCGCAGGTGACGCTTCCTCCAACTTACCGTAGGGCGCTTCTCTCTTGCGTGTAGGCCGCCCTTTGAAGTGGCACAGCGCGCGATATGCATTGGGATCAATGTTGAGTTGGCTTTTTGAGCGTTAATTTTTTGTTAAAAATGTCGCGGTTGAAACGAACGGGGCGCGACAAGAAATTTCGAACAACGCGAAGTACCACGTGACCACATAGCATGGTGAATACTTACCAGCGCCTCTCTGGCGACACCCTTATATAGGTGGTGAAGTCATACAATCGTATATTGAGTAAACTGGCGTTTTTGAAAGTTGGCCTTCGCATAAAGCCTTAGCCGCGCGATTTTAAAGTATTCTATTTGAATAAGGTAAGTTGCTCCACCACGGTGGAATATTTTTTAGAACCAATCAATCGCTTAGCCAAGCTACCCCCACTGTATTGCATTCATGTAGCAAAATCCCCAAATCGCGTAATCGCGTCCTTTGTCAAATTAAGAGATGGCGAAAATGCATGTATAGCCCTGGCCCACTCTCCCATAACCAAAATCAGCTCCTCTCTCTCCTTTGCAAGTCTGCCCGACCCCCGTGGCTTTCGCAGGTGACGCTTCCTCCAACTTACCGTAGGGCGCTTCTCTCTTGCGTGTAGGCCGCCCTTTGAAGTGGCACAGCGCGCGATATGCATTGGGATCAATGTTGAGTTGGCTTTTTGAGCGTTAATTTTTTGTTAAAAATGTCGCGGTTGAAACGAACGGGGCGCGACAAGAAATTTCGAACAACGCGAAGTACCACGTGACCACATAGCATGGTGAATACTTACCAGCGCCTCTCTGGCGACACCCTTATATAGGTGGTGAAGTCATACAATCGTATATTGAGTAAACTGGCGTTTTTGAAAGTTGGCCTTCGCATAAAGCCTTAGCCGCGCGATTTTAAAGTATTCTATTTGAATAAGGTAAGTTGCTCCACCACGGTGGAATATTTTTTAGAACCAATCAATCGCTTAGCCAAGCTACCCCCACTGTATTGCATTCATGTAGCAAAATCCCCAAATCGCGTAATCGCGTCCTTTGTCAAATTAAGAGATGGCGAAAATGCATGTATAGCCCTGGCCCACTCTCCCATAACCAAAATCAGCTCCTCTCTCTCCTTTGCAAGTCTGCCCGACCCCCGTGGCTTTCGCAGGTGACGCTTCCTCCAACTTACCGTAGGGCGCTTCTCTCTTGCGTGTAGGCCGCCCTTTGAAGTGGCACAGCGCGCGATATGCATTGGGATCAATGTTGAGTTGGCTTTTTGAGCGTTAATTTTTTGTTAAAAATGTCGCGGTTGAAACGAACGGGGCGCGACAAGAAATTTCGAACAACGCGAAGTACCACGTGACCACATAGCATGGTGAATACTTACCAGCGCCTCTCTGGCGACACCCTTATATAGGTGGTGAAGTCATACAATCGTATATTGAGTAAACTGGCGTTTTTGAAAGTTGGCCTTCGCATAAAGCCTTAGCCGCGCGATTTTAAAGTATTCTATTTGAATAAGGTAAGTTGCTCCACCACGGTGGAATATTTTTTAGAACCAATCAATCGCTTAGCCAAGCTACCCCCACTGTATTGCATTCATGTAGCAAAATCCCCAAATCGCGTAATCGCGTCCTTTGTCAAATTAAGAGATGGCGAAAATGCATGTATAGCCCTGGCCCACTCTCCCATAACCAAAATCAGCTCCTCTCTCTCCTTTGCAAGTCTGCCCGACCCCCGTGGCTTTCGCAGGTGACGCTTCCTCCAACTTACCGTAGGGCGCTTCTCTCTTGCGTGTAGGCCGCCCTTTGAAGTGGCACAGCGCGCGATATGCATTGGGATCAATGTTGAGTTGGCTTTTTGAGCGTTAATTTTTTGTTAAAATGTCGCGGTTGAAACGAACGGGGCGCGACAAGAAATTTCGAACAACGCGAAGTACCACGTGACCACATAGCATGGTGAATACTTACCAGCGCCTCTCTGGCGACACCCTTATATAGGTGGTGAAGTCATACAATCGTATATTGAGTAAACTGGCGTTTTTGAAAGTTGGCCTTCGCATAAAGCCTTAGCCGCGCGATTTTAAAGTATTCTATTTGAATAAGGTAAGTTGCTCCACCACGGTGGAATATTTTTTAGAACCAATCAATCGCTTAGCCAAGCTACCCCCACTGTATTGCATTCATGTAGCAAAATCCCCAAATCGCGTAATCGCGTCCTTTGTCAAATTAAGAGATGGCGAAAATGCATGTATAGCCCTGGCCCACTCTCCCATAACCAAAATCAGCTCCTCTCTCTCCTTTGCAAGTCTGCCCGACCCCCGTGGCTTTCGCAGGTGACGCTTCCTCCAACTTACCGTAGGGCGCTTCCTCTCTTGCGTGTAGGCCGCCCCTTTGAAGTGGCACAGCGCGCGATATGCATTGGGATCAATGTTGAGTTGGCTTTTTGAGCGTTAATTTTTTGTTAAAAATGTCGCGGTTGAAACGAACGGGGCGCGACAAGAAATTTCGAACAACGCGAAGTACCACGTGACCACATAGCATGGTGAATACTTACCAGCGCCTCTCTGGCGACACCCTTATATAGGTGGTGAAGTCATACAATCGTATATTGAGTAAACTGGCGTTTTTGAAAGTTGGCCTTCGCATAAAGCCTTAGCCGCGCGATTTTAAAGTATTCTATTTGAATAAGGTAAGTTGCTCCACCACGGTGGAATATTTTTTAGAACCAATCAATCGCTTAGCCAAGCCTACCCCCACTGTATTGCATTCATGTAGCAAAATCCCCAAATCGCGTAATCGCGTCCTTTGTCAAATTAAGAGATGGCGAAAATGCATGTATAGCCCTGGCCCACTCTCCCATAACCAAAATCAGCTCCTCTCTCTCCTTTGCAAGTCTGCCCGACCCCCGTGGCTTTCGCAGGTGACGCTTCCTCCAACTTACCGTAGGGCGCTTCTCTCTAGCG
>NW_028147137.1:0-23921 GCF_963924565.1 Ascidiella aspersa | reverse complement strand
CTTTCAAAAACGCCAGTTTACTCAATATACGATTGTATGACTTCACCACCTAATATAAGGGTGTCGCCAGAGAGGCCGCTGGTAAGTATTCACCATGCTATGTGGTCACGTGGTACTTCGCGTGTTCGAAATTTCTTGTCGCGCCCCGTTCGTTTCAACCGCGACATTTTTAACAAAAAATTAACGCTCAAAAAGCCAACTCAACATTGATCCCAATGCATATCGCGCGCTGTGCCCACTTCAAAGGGCGGCCTACACGCAAGAGAGAAGCGCCCTACGGTAAGTTGGAGGAAGCGTCACCTGCGAAAGCCACGGGGGTCGGGCAGACTTGCAAAGGAGAGAGAGGAGCTGATTTTGGTTATGGGAGAGTGGGCCAGGGCTATACATGCATTTTCGCCATCTCTTAATTTGACAAAGGACGCGATTACGCGATTTGGGGATTTTGCTACATGAATGCAATACAGTGGGGGTAGCTTGGCTAAGCGATTGATTGGTTCTAAAAAATATTCCACCGTGGTGGAGCAACTTACCTTATTCAAATAGAATACTTTAAAATCGCGCGGCTAAGGCTTTATGCGAAGGCCAACTTTCCAAAAACGCCAGTTTACTCAATATACGATTGTATGACTTCACCACCTATATAAGGGTGTCGCCAGAGAGGCGCTGGTAAGTATTCACCATGCTATGTGGTCACGTGGTACTTCGCGTTGTTCGAAATTTCTTGTCGCGCCCCGTTCGTTTCAACCGCGACATTTTTAACAAAAAATTAACGCTCAAAAAGCCAACTCAACATTGATCCCAATGCATATCGCGCGCTGTGCCACTTCAAAGGGCGGCCTACACGCAAGAGAGAAGCGCCCTACGGTAAGTTGGAGGAAGCGTCACCTGCGAAAGCCACGGGGGTCGGGCAGACTTGCAAAGGAGAGAGAGGAGCTGATTTTGGTTATGGGAGAGTGGGCCAGGGCTATACATGCATTTTCGCCATCTCTTAATTTGACAAAGGACGCGATTACGCGATTTGGGGATTTTGCTACATGAATGCAATACAGTGGGGGTAGCATGGCTAAGCGATTGATTGGTTCTAAAAAATATTCCACCGTGGTGGAGCAACTTACCTTATTCAAATAGAATACTTTAAAATCGCGCGGCTAAGGCTTTATGCGAAGGCCAACTTTCAAAAACGCCAGTTTACTCAATATACGATTGTATGACTTCACCACCTATATAAGGGTGTCGCCAGAGAGGCGCTGGTAAGTATTCACCATGCTATGTGGTCACGTGGTACTTCGCGTTGTTCGAAATTTCTTGTCGCGCCCCGTTCGTTTCAACCGCGACATTTTTAACAAAAAATTAACGCTCAAAAAGCCAACTCAACATTGATCCCAATGCATATCGCGCGCTGTGCCACTTCAAAGGGCGGCCTACACGCAAGAGAGAAGCGCCCTACGGTAAGTTGGAGGAAGCGTCACCTGCGAAAGCCACGGGGTCGGGCAGACTTGCAAAGGAGAGAGAGGAGCTGATTTTGGTTATGGGAGAGTGGGCCAGGGCTATACATGCATTTTCGCCATCTCTTAATTTGACAAAGGACGCGATTACGCGATTTGGGGATTTTGCTACATGAATGCAATACAGTGGGGTAGCTTGGCTAAGCGATTGATTGGTTCTAAAAAATATTCCACCGTGGTGGAGCAACTTACCTTATTCAAATAGAATACTTTAAAATCGCGCGGCTAAGGCTTTATGCGAAGGCCAACTTTCAAAAACGCAGTTTACTCAATATACGATTTGTATGACTTCACCACCTATATAAGGGTGTCGCCAGAGAGGCGCTGGTAAGTATTCACCATGCTATGTGGTCACGTGGTACTTCGCGTTGTTCGAAATTTCTTGTCGCGCCCCGTTCGTTTCAACCGCGACACTTTTTAACAAAAAATTAACGCTCAAAAAGCCAACTCAACATTGATCCCAATGCATATCGCGCGCTGTGCCACTTCAAAGGGCGGCCTACACGCAAGAGAGAAGCGCCCTACGGTAAGTTGGAGGAAGCGTCACCTGCGAAAGCCACGGGGGTCGGGCAGACTTGCAAAGGAGAGAGAGGAGCTGATTTTGGTTATGGGAGAGTGGGCCAGGGCTATACATGCATTTTCGCCATCTCTTAATTTGACAAAGGACGCGATTACGCGATTTGGGGATTTTGCTACATGAATGCAATACAGTGGGGGTAGCTTGGCTAAGCGATTGATTGGTTCTAAAAAATATTCCACCGTGGTGGAGCAACTTACCTTATTCAAATAGAATACTTTAAAATCGCGCGGCTAAGGCTTTATGCGAAGGCCAACTTTCAAAAACGCCAGTTTACTCAATATACGATTGTATGACTTCACCACCTATATAAGGGTGTCGCCAGAGAGGCGCTGGTAAGTATTCACCATGCTATGTGGTCACGTGGTACTTCGCGTTGTTCGAAATTTCTTGTCGCGCCCCGTTCGTTTCAACCGCGACATTTTTAACAAAAAATTAACGCTCAAAAAGCCAACTCAACATTGATCCCAATGCATATCGCGCGCTGTGCCACTTCAAAGGGCGGCCTACACGCAAGAGAGAAGCGCCCTACGGTAAGTTGGAGGAAGCGTCACCTGCGAAAGCCACGGGGGTCGGGCAGACTTGCAAAGGAGAGAGAGGAGCTGATTTTGGTTATGGGAGAGTGGGCCAGGGCTATACATGCATTTTCGCCATCTCTTAATTTGACAAAGGACGCGATTACGCGATTTGGGGATTTTGCTACATGAATGCAATACAGTGGGGGTAGCTTGGCTAAGCGATTGATTGGTTCTAAAAAATATTCCACCGTGGTGGAGCAACTTACCTTATTCAAATAGAATACTTTAAAATCGCGCGGCTAAGGCTTTATGCGAAGGCCAACTTTCAAAAACGCCAGTTTACTCAATATACGATTGTATGACTTCACCACCTATATAAGGGTGTCGCCAGAGAGGCGCTGGTAAGTATTCACCATGCTATGTGGTCACGTGGTACTTCGCGTTGTTCGAAATTTCTTGTCGCGCCCCGTTCGTTTCAACCGCGACATTTTTAACAAAAAATTAACGCTCAAAAAGCCAACTCAACATTGATCCCAATGCATATCGCGCGCTGTGCCACTTCAAAGGGCGGCCTACACGCAAGAGAGAAGCGCCCTACGGTAAGTTGGAGGAAGCGTCACCTGCGAAAGCCACGGGGGTCGGGCAGACTTGCAAAGGAGAGAGAGGAGCTGATTTTGGTTATGGGAGAGTGGGCCAGGGCTATACATGCATTTTCGCCATCTCTTAATTTGACAAAGGACGCGATTACGCGATTTGGGGATTTTGCTACATGAATGCAATACAGTGGGGGTAGCTTGGCTAAGCGATTGATTGGTTCTAAAAAATATTCCACCGTGGTGGAGCAACTTACCTTATTCAAATAGAATACTTTAAAATCGCGCGGCTAAGGCTTTATGCGAAGGCCAACTTTCAAAAACGCCAGTTTACTCAATATACGATTGTATGACTTCACCACCTATATAAGGGTGTCGCCAGAGAGGCGCTGGTAAGTATTCACCATGCTATGTGGTCACGTGGTACTTCGCGTTGTTCGAAATTTCTTGTCGCGCCCCGTTCGTTTCAACCGCGACATTTTTAACAAAAAATTAACGCTCAAAAAGCCAACTCAACATTGATCCCAATGCATATCGCGCGCTGTGCCACTTCAAAGGGCGGCCTACACGCAAGAGAGAAGCGCCCTACGGTAAGTTGGAGGAAGCGTCACCTGCGAAAGCCACGGGGGTCGGGCAGACTTGCAAAGGAGAGAGAGGAGCTGATTTTGGTTATGGGAGAGTGGGCCAGGGCTATACATGCATTTTCGCCATCTCTTAATTTGACAAAGGACGCGATTACGCGATTTGGGGATTTTGCTACATGAATGCAATACAGTGGGGGTAGCTTGGCTAAGCGATTGATTGGTTCTAAAAAATATTCCACCGTGGTGGAGCAACTTACCTTATTCAAATAGAATACTTTAAAATCGCGCGGCTAAGGCTTTATGCGAAGGCCAACTTTCAAAAACGCCAGTTTACTCAATATACGATTGTATGACTTCACCACCTATATAAGGGTGTCGCCAGAGAGGCGCTGGTAAGTATTCACCATGCTATGTGGTCACGTGGTACTTCGCGTTGTTCGAAATTTCTTGTCGCGCCCCGTTCGTTTCAACCGCGACATTTTTAACAAAAAATTAACGCTCAAAAAGCCAACTCAACATTGATCCCAATGCATATCGCGCGCTGTGCCACTTCAAAGGGCGGCCTACACGCAAGAGAGAAGCGCCCTACGGTAAGTTGGAGGAAGCGTCACCTGCGAAAGCCACGGGGGTCGGGCAGACTTGCAAAGGAGAGAGAGGAGCTGATTTTGGTTATGGGAGAGTGGGCCAGGGCTATACATGCATTTTCGCCATCTCTTAATTTGACAAAGGACGCGATTACGCGATTTGGGGATTTTGCTACATGAATGCAATACAGTGGGGGTAGCTTGGCTAAGCGATTGATTGGTTCTAAAAAATATTCCACCGTGGTGGAGCAACTTACCTTATTCAAATAGAATACTTTAAAATCGCGCGGCTAAGGCTTTATGCGAAGGCCAACTTTCAAAAACGCCAGTTTACTCAATATACGATTGTATGACTTCACCACCTATATAAGGGTGTCGCCAGAGAGGCGCTGGTAAGTATTCACCATGCTATGTGGTCACGTGGTACTTCGCGTTGTTCGAAATTTCTTGTCGCGCCCCGTTCGTTTCAACCGCGACATTTTTAACAAAAAATTAACGCTCAAAAAGCCAACTCAACATTGATCCCAATGCATATCGCGCGCTGTGCCACTTCAAAGGGCGGCCTACACGCAAGAGAGAAGCGCCCTACGGTAAGTTGGAGGAAGCGTCACCTGCGAAAGCCACGGGGGTCGGGCAGACTTGCAAAGGAGAGAGAGGAGCTGATTTTGGTTATGGGAGAGTGGGCCAGGGCTATACATGCATTTTCGCCATCTCTTAATTTGACAAAGGACGCGATTACGCGATTTGGGGATTTTGCTACATGAATGCAATACAGTGGGGGTAGCTTGGCTAAGCGATTGATTGGTTCTAAAAAATATTCCACCGTGGTGGAGCAACTTACCTTATTCAAATAGAATACTTTAAAATCGCGCGGCTAAGGCTTTATGCGAAGGCCAACTTTCAAAAACGCCAGTTTACTCAATATACGATTGTATGACTTCACCACCTATATAAGGGTGTCGCCAGAGAGGCGCTGGTAAGTATTCACCATGCTATGTGGTCACGTGGTACTTCGCGTTGTTCGAAATTTCTTGTCGCGCCCCGTTCGTTTCAACCGCGACATTTTTAACAAAAAATTAACGCTCAAAAAGCCAACTCAACATTGATCCCAATGCATATCGCGCGCTGTGCCACTTCAAAGGGCGGCCTACACGCAAGAGAGAAGCGCCCTACGGTAAGTTGGAGGAAGCGTCACCTGCGAAAGCCACGGGGGTCGGGCAGACTTGCAAAGGAGAGAGAGGAGCTGATTTTGGTTATGGGAGAGTGGGCCAGGGCTATACATGCATTTTCGCCATCTCTTAATTTGACAAAGGACGCGATTACGCGATTTGGGGATTTTGCTACATGAATGCAATACAGTGGGGGTAGCTTGGCTAAGCGATTGATTGGTTCTAAAAAATATTCCACCGTGGTGGAGCAACTTACCTTATTCAAATAGAATACTTTAAAATCGCGCGGCTAAGGCTTTATGCGAAGGCCAACTTTCAAAAACGCCAGTTTACTCAATATACGATTGTATGACTTCACCACCTATATAAGGGTGTCGCCAGAGAGGCGCTGGTAAGTATTCACCATGCTATGTGGTCACGTGGTACTTCGCGTTGTTCGAAATTTCTTGTCGCGCCCCGTTCGTTTCAACCGCGACATTTTTAACAAAAAATTAACGCTCAAAAAGCCAACTCAACATTGATCCCAATGCATATCGCGCGCTGTGCCACTTCAAAGGGCGGCCTACACGCAAGAGAGAAGCGCCCTACGGTAAGTTGGAGGAAGCGTCACCTGCGAAAGCCACGGGGGTCGGGCAGACTTGCAAAGGAGAGAGAGGAGCTGATTTTGGTTATGGGAGAGTGGGCCAGGGCTATACATGCATTTTCGCCATCTCTTAATTTGACAAAGGACGCGATTACGCGATTTGGGGATTTTGCTACATGAATGCAATACAGTGGGGGTAGCTTGGCTAAGCGATTGATTGGTTCTAAAAAATATTCCACCGTGGTGGAGCAACTTACCTTATTCAAATAGAATACTTTAAAATCGCGCGGCTAAGGCTTTATGCGAAGGCCAACTTTCAAAAACGCCAGTTTACTCAATATACGATTGTATGACTTCACCACCTATATAAGGGTGTCGCCAGAGAGGCGCTGGTAAGTATTCACCATGCTATGTGGTCACGTGGTACTTCGCGTTGTTCGAAATTTCTTGTCGCGCCCCGTTCGTTTCAACCGCGACATTTTTAACAAAAAATTAACGCTCAAAAAGCCAACTCAACATTGATCCCAATGCATATCGCGCGCTGTGCCACTTCAAAGGGCGGCCTACACGCAAGAGAGAAGCGCCCTACGGTAAGTTGGAGGAAGCGTCACCTGCGAAAGCCACGGGGGTCGGGCAGACTTGCAAAGGAGAGAGAGGAGCTGATTTTGGTTATGGGAGAGTGGGCCAGGGCTATACATGCATTTTCGCCATCTCTTAATTTGACAAAGGACGCGATTACGCGATTTGGGGATTTTGCTACATGAATGCAATACAGTGGGGGTAGCTTGGCTAAGCGATTGATTGGTTCTAAAAAATATTCCACCGTGGTGGAGCAACTTACCTTATTCAAATAGAATACTTTAAAATCGCGCGGCTAAGGCTTTATGCGAAGGCCAACTTTCAAAAACGCCAGTTTACTCAATATACGATTGTATGACTTCACCACCTATATAAGGGTGTCGCCAGAGAGGCGCTGGTAAGTATTCACCATGCTATGTGGTCACGTGGTACTTCGCGTTGTTCGAAATTTCTTGTCGCGCCCCGTTCGTTTCAACCGCGACATTTTTAACAAAAAATTAACGCTCAAAAAGCCAACTCAACATTGATCCCAATGCATATCGCGCGCTGTGCCACTTCAAAGGGCGGCCTACACGCAAGAGAGAAGCGCCCTACGGTAAGTTGGAGGAAGCGTCACCTGCGAAAGCCACGGGGGTCGGGCAGACTTGCAAAGGAGAGAGAGGAGCTGATTTTGGTTATGGGAGAGTGGGCCAGGGCTATACATGCATTTTCGCCATCTCTTAATTTGACAAAGGACGCGATTACGCGATTTGGGGATTTTGCTACATGAATGCAATACAGTGGGGGTAGCTTGGCTAAGCGATTGATTGGTTCTAAAAAATATTCCACCGTGGTGGAGCAACTTACCTTATTCAAATAGAATACTTTAAAATCGCGCGGCTAAGGCTTTATGCGAAGGCCAACTTTCAAAAACGCCAGTTTACTCAATATACGATTGTATGACTTCACCACCTATATAAGGGTGTCGCCAGAGAGGCGCTGGTAAGTATTCACCATGCTATGTGGTCACGTGGTACTTCGCGTTGTTCGAAATTTCTTGTCGCGCCCCGTTCGTTTCAACCGCGACATTTTTAACAAAAAATTAACGCTCAAAAAGCCAACTCAACATTGATCCCAATGCATATCGCGCGCTGTGCCACTTCAAAGGGCGGCCTACACGCAAGAGAGAAGCGCCCTACGGTAAGTTGGAGGAAGCGTCACCTGCGAAAGCCACGGGGGTCGGGCAGACTTGCAAAGGAGAGAGAGGAGCTGATTTTGGTTATGGGAGAGTGGGCCAGGGCTATACATGCATTTTCGCCATCTCTTAATTTGACAAAGGACGCGATTACGCGATTTGGGGATTTTGCTACATGAATGCAATACAGTGGGGGTAGCTTGGCTAAGCGATTGATTGGTTCTAAAAAATATTCCACCGTGGTGGAGCAACTTACCTTATTCAAATAGAATACTTTAAAATCGCGCGGCTAAGGCTTTATGCGAAGGCCAACTTTCAAAAACGCCAGTTTACTCAATATACGATTGTATGACTTCACCACCTATATAAGGGTGTCGCCAGAGAGGCGCTGGTAAGTATTCACCATGCTATGTGGTCACGTGGTACTTCGCGTTGTTCGAAATTTCTTGTCGCGCCCCGTTCGTTTCAACCGCGACATTTTTAACAAAAAATTAACGCTCAAAAAGCCAACTCAACATTGATCCCAATGCATATCGCGCGCTGTGCCACTTCAAAGGGCGGCCTACACGCAAGAGAGAAGCGCCCTACGGTAAGTTGGAGGAAGCGTCACCTGCGAAAGCCACGGGGGTCGGGCAGACTTGCAAAGGAGAGAGAGGAGCTGATTTTGGTTATGGGAGAGTGGGCCAGGGCTATACATGCATTTTCGCCATCTCTTAATTTGACAAAGGACGCGATTACGCGATTTGGGGATTTTGCTACATGAATGCAATACAGTGGGGGTAGCTTGGCTAAGCGATTGATTGGTTCTAAAAAATATTCCACCGTGGTGGAGCAACTTACCTTATTCAAATAGAATACTTTAAAATCGCGCGGCTAAGGCTTTATGCGAAGGCCAACTTTCAAAAACGCCAGTTTACTCAATATACGATTGTATGACTTCACCACCTATATAAGGGTGTCGCCAGAGAGGCGCTGGTAAGTATTCACCATGCTATGTGGTCACGTGGTACTTCGCGTTGTTCGAAATTTCTTGTCGCGCCCCGTTCGTTTCAACCGCGACATTTTTAACAAAAAATTAACGCTCAAAAAGCCAACTCAACATTGATCCCAATGCATATCGCGCGCTGTGCCACTTCAAAGGGCGGCCTACACGCAAGAGAGAAGCGCCCTACGGTAAGTTGGAGGAAGCGTCACCTGCGAAAGCCACGGGGGTCGGGCAGACTTGCAAAGGAGAGAGAGGAGCTGATTTTGGTTATGGGAGAGTGGGCCAGGGCTATACATGCATTTTCGCCATCTCTTAATTTGACAAAGGACGCGATTACGCGATTTGGGGATTTTGCTACATGAATGCAATACAGTGGGGGTAGCTTGGCTAAGCGATTGATTGGTTCTAAAAAATATTCCACCGTGGTGGAGCAACTTACCTTATTCAAATAGAATACTTTAAAATCGCGCGGCTAAGGCTTTATGCGAAGGCCAACTTTCAAAAACGCCAGTTTACTCAATATACGATTGTATGACTTCACCACCTATATAAGGGTGTCGCCAGAGAGGCGCTGGTAAGTATTCACCATGCTATGTGGTCACGTGGTACTTCGCGTTGTTCGAAATTTCTTGTCGCGCCCCGTTCGTTTCAACCGCGACATTTTTAACAAAAAATTAACGCTCAAAAAGCCAACTCAACATTGATCCCAATGCATATCGCGCGCTGTGCCACTTCAAAGGGCGGCCTACACGCAAGAGAGAAGCGCCCTACGGTAAGTTGGAGGAAGCGTCACCTGCGAAAGCCACGGGGGTCGGGCAGACTTGCAAAGGAGAGAGGAGCTGATTTTGGTTATGGGAGAGTGGGCCAGGGCTATACATGCATTTTCGCCATCTCTTAATTTGACAAAGGACGCGATTACGCGATTTGGGGATTTTGCTACATGAATGCAATACAGTGGGGGTAGCTTGGCTAAGCGATTGATTGGTTCTAAAAAATATTCCACCGTGGTGGAGCAACTTACCTTATTCAAATAGAATACTTTAAAATCGCGCGGCTAAGGCTTTATGCGAAGGCCAACTTTCAAAAACGCCAGTTTACTCAATATACGATTGTATGACTTCACCACCTATATAAGGGTGTCGCCAGAGAGGCGCTGGTAAGTATTCACCATGCTATGTGGTCACGTGGTACTTCGCGTTGTTCGAAATTTCTTGTCGCGCCCCGTTCGTTTCAACCGCGACATTTTTAACAAAAAATTAACGCTCAAAAAGCCAACTCAACATTGATCCCAATGCATATCGCGCGCTGTGCCACTTCAAAGGGCGGCCTACACGCAAGAGAGAAGCGCCCTACGGTAAGTTGGAGGAAGCGTCACCTGCGAAAGCCACGGGGGTCGGGCAGACTTGCAAAGGAGAGAGAGGAGCTGATTTTGGTTATGGGAGAGTGGGCCAGGGCTATACATGCATTTTCGCCATCTCTTAATTTGACAAAGGACGCGATTACGCGATTTGGGGATTTTGCTACATGAATGCAATACAGTGGGGGTAGCTTGGCTAAGCGATTGATTGGTTCTAAAAAATATTCCACCGTGGTGGAGCAACTTACCTTATTCAAATAGAATACTTTAAAATCGCGCGGCTAAGGCTTTATGCGAAGGCCAACTTTCAAAAACGCCAGTTTACTCAATATACGATTGTATGACTTCACCACCTATATAAGGGTGTCGCCAGAGAGGCGCTGGTAAGTATTCACCATGCTATGTGGTCACGTGGTACTTCGCGTTGTTCGAAATTTCTTGTCGCGCCCCGTTCGTTTCAACCGCGACATTTTTAACAAAAAATTAACGCTCAAAAAGCCAACTCAACATTGATCCCAATGCATATCGCGCGCTGTGCCACTTCAAAGGGCGGCCTACACGCAAGAGAGAAGCGCCCTACGGTAAGTTGGAGGAAGCGTCACCTGCGAAAGCCACGGGGGTCGGGCAGACTTGCAAAGGAGAGAGAGGAGCTGATTTTGGTTATGGGAGAGTGGGCCAGGGCTATACATGCATTTTCGCCATCTCTTAATTTGACAAAGGACGCGATTACGCGATTTGGGGATTTTGCTACATGAATGCAATACAGTGGGGGTAGCTTGGCTAAGCGATTGATTGGTTCTAAAAAATATTCCACCGTGGTGGAGCAACTTACCTTATTCAAATAGAATACTTTAAAATCGCGCGGCTAAGGCTTTATGCGAAGGCCAACTTTCAAAAACGCCAGTTTACTCAATATACGATTGTATGACTTCACCACCTATATAAGGGTGTCGCCAGAGAGGCGCTGGTAAGTATTCACCATGCTATGTGGTCACGTGGTACTTCGCGTTGTTCGAAATTTCTTGTCGCGCCCCGTTCGTTTCAACCGCGACATTTTTAACAAAAAATTAACGCTCAAAAAGCCAACTCAACATTGATCCCAATGCATATCGCGCGCTGTGCCACTTCAAAGGGCGGCCTACACGCAAGAGAGAAGCGCCCTACGGTAAGTTGGAGGAAGCGTCACCTGCGAAAGCCACGGGGGTCGGGCAGACTTGCAAAGGAGAGAGAGGAGCTGATTTTGGTTATGGGAGAGTGGGCCAGGGCTATACATGCATTTTCGCCATCTCTTAATTTGACAAAGGACGCGATTACGCGATTTGGGGATTTTGCTACATGAATGCAATACAGTGGGGGTAGCTTGGCTAAGCGATTGATTGGTTCTAAAAAATATTCCACCGTGGTGGAGCAACTTACCTTATTCAAATAGAATACTTTAAAATCGCGCGGCTAAGGCTTTATGCGAAGGCCAACTTTCAAAAACGCCAGTTTACTCAATATACGATTGTATGACTTCACCACCTATATAAGGGTGTCGCCAGAGAGGCGCTGGTAAGTATTCACCATGCTATGTGGTCACGTGGTACTTCGCGTTGTTCGAAATTTCTTGTCGCGCCCCGTTCGTTTCAACCGCGACATTTTTAACAAAAAATTAACGCTCAAAAAGCCAACTCAACATTGATCCCAATGCATATCGCGCGCTGTGCCACTTCAAAGGGCGGCCTACACGCAAGAGAGAAGCGCCCTACGGTAAGTTGGAGGAAGCGTCACCTGCGAAAGCCACGGGGGTCGGGCAGACTTGCAAAGGAGAGAGAGGAGCTGATTTTGGTTATGGGAGAGTGGGCCAGGGCTATACATGCATTTTCGCCATCTCTTAATTTGACAAAGGACGCGATTACGCGATTTGGGGATTTTGCTACATGAATGCAATACAGTGGGGGTAGCTTGGCTAAGCGATTGATTGGTTCTAAAAAATATTCCACCGTGGTGGAGCAACTTACCTTATTCAAATAGAATACTTTAAAATCGCGCGGCTAAGGCTTTATGCGAAGGCCAACTTTCAAAAACGCCAGTTTACTCAATATACGATTGTATGACTTCACCACCTATATAAGGGTGTCGCCAGAGAGGCGCTGGTAAGTATTCACCATGCTATGTGGTCACGTGGTACTTCGCGTTGTTCGAAATTTCTTGTCGCGCCCCGTTCGTTTCAACCGCGACATTTTTAACAAAAAATTAACGCTCAAAAAGCCAACTCAACATTGATCCCAATGCATATCGCGCGCTGTGCCACTTCAAAGGGCGGCCTACACGCAAGAGAGAAGCGCCCTACGGTAAGTTGGAGGAAGCGTCACCTGCGAAAGCCACGGGGGTCGGGCAGACTTGCAAAGGAGAGAGAGGAGCTGATTTTGGTTATGGGAGAGTGGGCCAGGGCTATACATGCATTTTCGCCATCTCTTAATTTGACAAAGGACGCGATTACGCGATTTGGGGATTTTGCTACATGAATGCAATACAGTGGGGGTAGCTTGGCTAAGCGATTGATTGGTTCTAAAAAATATTCCACCGTGGTGGAGCAACTTACCTTATTCAAATAGAATACTTTAAAATCGCGCGGCTAAGGCTTTATGCGAAGGCCAACTTTCAAAAACGCCAGTTTACTCAATATACGATTGTATGACTTCACCACCTATATAAGGGTGTCGCCAGAGAGGCGCTGGTAAGTATTCACCATGCTATGTGGTCACGTGGTACTTCGCGTTGTTCGAAATTTCTTGTCGCGCCCCGTTCGTTTCAACCGCGACATTTTTAACAAAAAATTAACGCTCAAAAAGCCAACTCAACATTGATCCCAATGCATATCGCGCGCTGTGCCACTTCAAAGGGCGGCCTACACGCAAGAGAGAAGCGCCCTACGGTAAGTTGGAGGAAGCGTCACCTGCGAAAGCCACGGGGGTCGGGCAGACTTGCAAAGGAGAGAGAGGAGCTGATTTTGGTTATGGGAGAGTGGGCCAGGGCTATACATGCATTTTCGCCATCTCTTAATTTGACAAAGGACGCGATTACGCGATTTGGGGATTTTGCTACATGAATGCAATACAGTGGGGGTAGCTTGGCTAAGCGATTGATTGGTTCTAAAAAATATTCCACCGTGGTGGAGCAACTTACCTTATTCAAATAGAATACTTTAAAATCGCGCGGCTAAGGCTTTATGCGAAGGCCAACTTTCAAAAACGCCAGTTTACTCAATATACGATTGTATGACTTCACCACCTATATAAGGGTGTCGCCAGAGAGGCGCTGGTAAGTATTCACCATGCTATGTGGTCACGTGGTACTTCGCGTTGTTCGAAATTTCTTGTCGCGCCCCGTTCGTTTCAACCGCGACATTTTTAACAAAAAATTAACGCTCAAAAAGCCAACTCAACATTGATCCCAATGCATATCGCGCGCTGTGCCACTTCAAAGGGCGGCCTACACGCAAGAGAGAAGCGCCCTACGGTAAGTTGGAGGAAGCGTCACCTGCGAAAGCCACGGGGGTCGGGCAGACTTGCAAAGGAGAGAGAGGAGCTGATTTTGGTTATGGGAGAGTGGGCCAGGGCTATACATGCATTTTCGCCATCTCTTAATTTGACAAAGGACGCGATTACGCGATTTGGGGATTTTGCTACATGAATGCAATACAGTGGGGGTAGCTTGGCTAAGCGATTGATTGGTTCTAAAAAATATTCCACCGTGGTGGAGCAACTTACCTTATTCAAATAGAATACTTTAAAATCGCGCGGCTAAGGCTTTATGCGAAGGCCAACTTTCAAAAACGCCAGTTTACTCAATATACGATTGTATGACTTCACCACCTATATAAGGGTGTCGCCAGAGAGGCGCTGGTAAGTATTCACCATGCTATGTGGTCACGTGGTACTTCGCGTTGTTCGAAATTTCTTGTCGCGCCCCGTTCGTTTCAACCGCGACATTTTTAACAAAAAATTAACGCTCAAAAAGCCAACTCAACATTGATCCCAATGCATATCGCGCGCTGTGCCACTTCAAAGGGCGGCCTACACGCAAGAGAGAAGCGCCCTACGGTAAGTTGGAGGAAGCGTCACCTGCGAAAGCCACGGGGGTCGGGCAGACTTGCAAAGGAGAGAGAGGAGCTGATTTTGGTTATGGGAGAGTGGGCCAGGGCTATACATGCATTTTCGCCATCTCTTAATTTGACAAAGGACGCGATTACGCGATTTGGGGATTTTGCTACATGAATGCAATACAGTGGGGGTAGCTTGGCTAAGCGATTGATTGGTTCTAAAAAATATTCCACCGTGGTGGAGCAACTTACCTTATTCAAATAGAATACTTTAAAATCGCGCGGCTAAGGCTTTATGCGAAGGCCAACTTTCAAAAACGCCAGTTTACTCAATATACGATTGTATGACTTCACCACCTATATAAGGGTGTCGCCAGAGAGGCGCTGGTAAGTATTCACCATGCTATGTGGTCACGTGGTACTTCGCGTTGTTCGAAATTTCTTGTCGCGCCCCGTTCGTTTCAACCGCGACATTTTTAACAAAAAATTAACGCTCAAAAAGCCAACTCAACATTGATCCCAATGCATATCGCGCGCTGTGCCACTTCAAAGGGCGGCCTACACGCAAGAGAGAAGCGCCCTACGGTAAGTTGGAGGAAGCGTCACCTGCGAAAGCCACGGGGGTCGGGCAGACTTGCAAAGGAGAGAGAGGAGCTGATTTTGGTTATGGGAGAGTGGGCCAGGGCTATACATGCATTTTCGCCATCTCTTAATTTGACAAAGGACGCGATTACGCGATTTGGGGATTTTGCTACATGAATGCAATACAGTGGGGGTAGCTTGGCTAAGCGATTGATTGGTTCTAAAAAATATTCCACCGTGGTGGAGCAACTTACCTTATTCAAATAGAATACTTTAAAATCGCGCGGCTAAGGCTTTATGCGAAGGCCAACTTTCAAAAACGCCAGTTTACTCAATATACGATTGTATGACTTCACCACCTATATAAGGGTGTCGCCAGAGAGGCGCTGGTAAGTATTCACCATGCTATGTGGTCACGTGGTACTTCGCGTTGTTCGAAATTTCTTGTCGCGCCCCGTTCGTTTCAACCGCGACATTTTTAACAAAAAATTAACGCTCAAAAAGCCAACTCAACATTGATCCCAATGCATATCGCGCGCTGTGCCACTTCAAAGGGCGGCCTACACGCAAGAGAGAAGCGCCCTACGGTAAGTTGGAGGAAGCGTCACCTGCGAAAGCCACGGGGGTCGGGCAGACTTGCAAAGGAGAGAGAGGAGCTGATTTTGGTTATGGGAGAGTGGGCCAGGGCTATACATGCATTTTCGCCATCTCTTAATTTGACAAAGGACGCGATTACGCGATTTGGGGATTTTGCTACATGAATGCAATACAGTGGGGGTAGCTTGGCTAAGCGATTGATTGGTTCTAAAAAATATTCCACCGTGGTGGAGCAACTTACCTTATTCAAATAGAATACTTTAAAATCGCGCGGCTAAGGCTTTATGCGAAGGCCAACTTTCAAAAACGCCAGTTTACTCAATATACGATTGTATGACTTCACCACCTATATAAGGGTGTCGCCAGAGAGGCGCTGGTAAGTATTCACCATGCTATGTGGTCACGTGGTACTTCGCGTTGTTCGAAATTTCTTGTCGCGCCCCGTTCGTTTCAACCGCGACATTTTTAACAAAAAATTAACGCTCAAAAAGCCAACTCAACATTGATCCCAATGCATATCGCGCGCTGTGCCACTTCAAAGGGCGGCCTACACGCAAGAGAGAAGCGCCCTACGGTAAGTTGGAGGAAGCGTCACCTGCGAAAGCCACGGGGGTCGGGCAGACTTGCAAAGGAGAGAGAGGAGCTGATTTTGGTTATGGGAGAGTGGGCCAGGGCTATACATGCATTTTCGCCATCTCTTAATTTGACAAAGGACGCGATTACGCGATTTGGGGATTTTGCTACATGAATGCAATACAGTGGGGGTAGCTTGGCTAAGCGATTGATTGGTTCTAAAAAATATTCCACCGTGGTGGAGCAACTTACCTTATTCAAATAGAATACTTTAAAATCGCGCGGCTAAGGCTTTATGCGAAGGCCAACTTTCAAAAACGCCAGTTTACTCAATATACGATTGTATGACTTCACCACCTATATAAGGGTGTCGCCAGAGAGGCGCTGGTAAGTATTCACCATGCTATGTGGTCACGTGGTACTTCGCGTTGTTCGAAATTTCTTGTCGCGCCCCGTTCGTTTCAACCGCGACATTTTTAACAAAAAATTAACGCTCAAAAAGCCAACTCAACATTGATCCCAATGCATATCGCGCGCTGTGCCACTTCAAAGGGCGGCCTACACGCAAGAGAGAAGCGCCCTACGGTAAGTTGGAGGAAGCGTCACCTGCGAAAGCCACGGGGGTCGGGCAGACTTGCAAAGGAGAGAGAGGAGCTGATTTTGGTTATGGGAGAGTGGGCCAGGGCTATACATGCATTTTCGCCATCTCTTAATTTGACAAAGGACGCGATTACGCGATTTGGGGATTTTGCTACATGAATGCAATACAGTGGGGGTAGCTTGGCTAAGCGATTGATTGGTTCTAAAAAATATTCCACCGTGGTGGAGCAACTTACCTTATTCAAATAGAATACTTTAAAATCGCGCGGCTAAGGCTTTATGCGAAGGCCAACTTTCAAAAACGCCAGTTTACTCAATATACGATTGTATGACTTCACCACCTATATAAGGGTGTCGCCAGAGAGGCGCTGGTAAGTATTCACCATGCTATGTGGTCACGTGGTACTTCGCGTTGTTCGAAATTTCTTGTCGCGCCCCGTTCGTTTCAACCGCGACATTTTTAACAAAAAATTAACGCTCAAAAAGCCAACTCAACATTGATCCCAATGCATATCGCGCGCTGTGCCACTTCAAAGGGCGGCCTACACGCAAGAGAGAAGCGCCCTACGGTAAGTTGGAGGAAGCGTCACCTGCGAAAGCCACGGGGGTCGGGCAGACTTGCAAAGGAGAGAGAGGAGCTGATTTTGGTTATGGGAGAGTGGGCCAGGGCTATACATGCATTTTCGCCATCTCTTAATTTGACAAAGGACGCGATTACGCGATTTGGGGATTTTGCTACATGAATGCAATACAGTGGGGGTAGCTTGGCTAAGCGATTGATTGGTTCTAAAAAATATTCCACCGTGGTGGAGCAACTTACCTTATTCAAATAGAATACTTTAAAATCGCGCGGCTAAGGCTTTATGCGAAGGCCAACTTTCAAAAACGCCAGTTTACTCAATATACGATTGTATGACTTCACCACCTATATAAGGGTGTCGCCAGAGAGGCGCTGGTAAGTATTCACCATGCTATGTGGTCACGTGGTACTTCGCGTTGTTCGAAATTTCTTGTCGCGCCCCGTTCGTTTCAACCGCGACATTTTTAACAAAAAATTAACGCTCAAAAAGCCAACTCAACATTGATCCCAATGCATATCGCGCGCTGTGCCACTTCAAAGGGCGGCCTACACGCAAGAGAGAAGCGCCCTACGGTAAGTTGGAGGAAGCGTCACCTGCGAAAGCCACGGGGGTCGGGCAGACTTGCAAAGGAGAGAGAGGAGCTGATTTTGGTTATGGGAGAGTGGGCCAGGGCTATACATGCATTTTCGCCATCTCTTAATTTGACAAAGGACGCGATTACGCGATTTGGGGATTTTGCTACATGAATGCAATACAGTGGGGGTAGCTTGGCTAAGCGATTGATTGGTTCTAAAAAATATTCCACCGTGGTGGAGCAACTTACCTTATTCAAATAGAATACTTTAAAATCGCGCGGCTAAGGCTTTATGCGAAGGCCAACTTTCAAAAACGCCAGTTTACTCAATATACGATTGTATGACTTCACCACCTATATAAGGGTGTCGCCAGAGAGGCGCTGGTAAGTATTCACCATGCTATGTGGTCACGTGGTACTTCGCGTTGTTCGAAATTTCTTGTCGCGCCCCGTTCGTTTCAACCGCGACATTTTTAACAAAAAATTAACGCTCAAAAAGCCAACTCAACATTGATCCCAATGCATATCGCGCGCTGTGCCACTTCAAAGGGCGGCCTACACGCAAGAGAGAAGCGCCCTACGGTAAGTTGGAGGAAGCGTCACCTGCGAAAGCCACGGGGGTCGGGCAGACTTGCAAAGGAGAGAGAGGAGCTGATTTTGGTTATGGGAGAGTGGGCCAGGGCTATACATGCATTTTCGCCATCTCTTAATTTGACAAAGGACGCGATTACGCGATTTGGGGATTTTGCTACATGAATGCAATACAGTGGGGGTAGCTTGGCTAAGCGATTGATTGGTTCTAAAAAATATTCCACCGTGGTGGAGCAACTTACCTTATTCAAATAGAATACTTTAAAATTGCGCGGCTAAGGCTTTATGCGAAGGCCAACTTTCAAAAACGCCAGTTTACTCAATATACGATTGTATGACTTCACCACCTATATAAGGGTGTCGCCAGAGAGGCGCTGGTAAGTATTCACCATGCTATGTGGTCACGTGGTACTTCGCGTTGTTCGAAATTTCTTGTCGCGCCCCGTTCGTTTCAACCGCGACATTTTTAACAAAAAATTAACGCTCAAAAAGCCAACTCAACATTGATCCCAATGCATATCGCGCGCTGTGCCACTTCAAAGGGCGGCCTACACGCAAGAGAGAAGCGCCCTACGGTAAGTTGGAGGAAGCGTCACCT
Source organism: Ascidiella aspersa (assembly GCF_963924565.1). Classification (NCBI taxonomy): domain Eukaryota; kingdom Metazoa; phylum Chordata; class Ascidiacea; order Phlebobranchia; family Ascidiidae; genus Ascidiella; species Ascidiella aspersa. Next base: position 4,933 of record NW_028147137.1, on the reverse strand, counting down.
GCGAAAGCCACGGGGGTCGGGCAGACTTGCAAAGGAGAGAGAGGAGCTGATTTTGGTTATGGGAGAGTGGGCCAGGGCTATACATGCATTTTCGCCATCTCTTAATTTGACAAAGGACGCGATTACGCGATTTGGGGATTTTGCTACATGAATGCAATACAGTGGGGGTAGCTTGGCTAAGCGATTGATTGGTTCTAAAAAATATTCCACCGTGGTGGAGCAACTTACCTTATTCAAATAGAATACTTTAAAATCGCGCGGCTAAGGCTTTATGCGAAGGCCAACTTTCAAAAACGCCAGTTTACTCAATATACGATTGTATGACTTCACCACCTATATAAGGGTGTCGCCAGAGAGGCGCTGGTAAGTATTCACCATGCTATGTGGTCACGTGGTACTTCGCGTTGTTCGAAATTTCTTGTCGCGCCCCGTTCGTTTCAACCGCGACATTTTTAACAAAAAATTAACGCTCAAAAAGCCAACTCAACATTGATCCCAATGCATATCGCGCGCTGTGCCACTTCAAAGGGCGGCCTACACGCAAGAGAGAAGCGCCCTACGGTAAGTTGGAGGAAGCGTCACCTGCGAAAGCCACGGGGGTCGGGCAGACTTGCAAAGGAGAGAGAGGAGCTGATTTTGGTTATGGGAGAGTGGGCCAGGGCTATACATGCATTTTCGCCATCTCTTAATTTGACAAAGGACGCGATTACGCGATTTGGGGATTTTGCTACATGAATGCAATACAGTGGGGGTAGCTTGGCTAAGCGATTGATTGGTTCTAAAAAATATTCCACCGTGGTGGAGCAACTTACCTTATTCAAATAGAATACTTTAAAATCGCGCGGCTAAGGCTTTATGCGAAGGCCAACTTTCAAAAACGCCAGTTTACTCAATATACGATTGTATGACTTCACCACCTATATAAGGGTGTCGCCAGAGAGGCGCTGGTAAGTATTCACCATGCTATGTGGTCACGTGGTACTTCGCGTTGTTCGAAATTTCTTGTCGCGCCCCGTTCGTTTCAACCGCGACATTTTTAACAAAAAATTAACGCTCAAAAAGCCAACTCAACATTGATCCCAATGCATATCGCGCGCTGTGCCACTTCAAAGGGCGGCCTACACGCAAGAGAGAAGCGCCCTACGGTAAGTTGGAGGAAGCGTCACCTGCGAAAGCCACGGGGGTCGGGCAGACTTGCAAAGGAGAGAGAGGAGCTGATTTTGGTTATGGGAGAGTGGGCCAGGGCTATACATGCATTTTCGCCATCTCTTAATTTGACAAAGGACGCGATTACGCGATTTGGGGATTTTGCTACATGAATGCAATACAGTGGGGGTAGCTTGGCTAAGCGATTGATTGGTTCTAAAAAATATTCCACCGTGGTGGAGCAACTTACCTTATTCAAATAGAATACTTTAAAATCGCGCGGCTAAGGCTTTATGCGAAGGCCAACTTTCAAAAACGCCAGTTTACTCAATATACGATTGTATGACTTCACCACCTATATAAGGGTGTCGCCAGAGAGGCGCTGGTAAGTATTCACCATGCTATGTGGTCACGTGGTACTTCGCGTTGTTCGAAATTTCTTGTCGCGCCCCGTTCGTTTCAACCGCGACATTTTTAACAAAAAATTAACGCTCAAAAAGCCAACTCAACATTGATCCCAATGCATATCGCGCGCTGTGCCACTTCAAAGGGCGGCCTACACGCAAGAGAGAAGCGCCCTACGGTAAGTTGGAGGAAGCGTCACCTGCGAAAGCCACGGGGGTCGGGCAGACTTGCAAAGGAGAGAGAGGAGCTGATTTTGGTTATGGGAGAGTGGGCCAGGGCTATACATGCATTTTCGCCATCTCTTAATTTGACAAAGGACGCGATTACGCGATTTGGGGATTTTGCTACATGAATGCAATACAGTGGGGGTAGCTTGGCTAAGCGATTGATTGGTTCTAAAAAATATTCCACCGTGGTGGAGCAACTTACCTTATTCAAATAGAATACTTTAAAATCGCGCGGCTAAGGCTTTATGCGAAGGCCAACTTTCAAAAACGCCAGTTTACTCAATATACGATTGTATGACTTCACCACCTATATAAGGGTGTCGCCAGAGAGGCGCTGGTAAGTATTCACCATGCTATGTGGTCACGTGGTACTTCGCGTTGTTCGAAATTTCTTGTCGCGCCCCGTTCGTTTCAACCGCGACATTTTTAACAAAAAATTAACGCTCAAAAAGCCAACTCAACATTGATCCCAATGCATATCGCGCGCTGTGCCACTTCAAAGGGCGGCCTACACGCAAGAGAGAAGCGCCCTACGGTAAGTTGGAGGAAGCGTCACCTGCGAAAGCCACGGGGGTCGGGCAGACTTGCAAAGGAGAGAGAGGAGCTGATTTTGGTTATGGGAGAGTGGGCCAGGGCTATACATGCATTTTCGCCATCTCTTAATTTGACAAAGGACGCGATTACGCGATTTGGGGATTTTGCTACATGAATGCAATACAGTGGGGGTAGCTTGGCTAAGCGATTGATTGGTTCTAAAAAATATTCCACCGTGGTGGAGCAACTTACCTTATTCAAATAGAATACTTTAAAATCGCGCGGCTAAGGCTTTATGCGAAGGCCAACTTTCAAAAACGCCAGTTTACTCAATATACGATTGTATGACTTCACCACCTATATAAGGGTGTCGCCAGAGAGGCGCTGGTAAGTATTCACCATGCTATGTGGTCACGTGGTACTTCGCGTTGTTCGAAATTTCTTGTCGCGCCCCGTTCGTTTCAACCGCGACATTTTTAACAAAAAATTAACGCTCAAAAAGCCAACTCAACATTGATCCCAATGCATATCGCGCGCTGTGCCACTTCAAAGGGCGGCCTACACGCAAGAGAGAAGCGCCCTACGGTAAGTTGGAGGAAGCGTCACCTGCGAAAGCCACGGGGGTCGGGCAGACTTGCAAAGGAGAGAGAGGAGCTGATTTTGGTTATGGGAGAGTGGGCCAGGGCTATACATGCATTTTCGCCATCTCTTAATTTGACAAAGGACGCGATTACGCGATTTGGGGATTTTGCTACATGAATGCAATACAGTGGGGGTAGCTTGGCTAAGCGATTGATTGGTTCTAAAAAATATTCCACCGTGGTGGAGCAACTTACCTTATTCAAATAGAATACTTTAAAATCGCGCGGCTAAGGCTTTATGCGAAGGCCAACTTTCAAAAACGCCAGTTTACTCAATATACGATTGTATGACTTCACCACCTATATAAGGGTGTCGCCAGAGAGGCGCTGGTAAGTATTCACCATGCTATGTGGTCACGTGGTACTTCGCGTTGTTCGAAATTTCTTGTCGCGCCCCGTTCGTTTCAACCGCGACATTTTTAACAAAAAATTAACGCTCAAAAAGCCAACTCAACATTGATCCCAATGCATATCGCGCGCTGTGCCACTTCAAAGGGCGGCCTACACGCAAGAGAGAAGCGCCCTACGGTAAGTTGGAGGAAGCGTCACCTGCGAAAGCCACGGGGGTCGGGCAGACTTGCAAAGGAGAGAGAGGAGCTGATTTTGGTTATGGGAGAGTGGGCCAGGGCTATACATGCATTTTCGCCATCTCTTAATTTGACAAAGGACGCGATTACGCGATTTGGGGATTTTGCTACATGAATGCAATACAGTGGGGGTAGCTTGGCTAAGCGATTGATTGGTTCTAAAAAATATTCCACCGTGGTGGAGCAACTTACCTTATTCAAATAGAATACTTTAAAATCGCGCGGCTAAGGCTTTATGCGAAGGCCAACTTTCAAAAACGCCAGTTTACTCAATATACGATTGTATGACTTCACCACCTATATAAGGGTGTCGCCAGAGAGGCGCTGGTAAGTATTCACCATGCTATGTGGTCACGTGGTACTTCGCGTTGTTCGAAATTTCTTGTCGCGCCCCGTTCGTTTCAACCGCGACATTTTTAACAAAAAATTAACGCTCAAAAAGCCAACTCAACATTGATCCCAATGCATATCGCGCGCTGTGCCACTTCAAAGGGCGGCCTACACGCAAGAGAGAAGCGCCCTACGGTAAGTTGGAGGAAGCGTCACCTGCGAAAGCCACGGGGGTCGGGCAGACTTGCAAAGGAGAGAGAGGAGCTGATTTTGGTTATGGGAGAGTGGGCCAGGGCTATACATGCATTTTCGCCATCTCTTAATTTGACAAAGGACGCGATTACGCGATTTGGGGATTTTGCTACATGAATGCAATACAGTGGGGGTAGCTTGGCTAAGCGATTGATTGGTTCTAAAAAATATTCCACCGTGGTGGAGCAACTTACCTTATTCAAATAGAATACTTTAAAATCGCGCGGCTAAGGCTTTATGCGAAGGCCAACTTTCAAAAACGCCAGTTTACTCAATATACGATTGTATGACTTCACCACCTATATAAGGGTGTCGCCAGAGAGGCGCTGGTAAGTATTCACCATGCTATGTGGTCACGTGGTACTTCGCGTTGTTCGAAATTTCTTGTCGCGCCCCGTTCGTTTCAACCGCGACATTTTTAACAAAAAATTAACGCTCAAAAAGCCAACTCAACATTGATCCCAATGCATATCGCGCGCTGTGCCACTTCAAAGGGCGGCCTACACGCAAGAGAGAAGCGCCCTACGGTAAGTTGGAGGAAGCGTCACCTGCGAAAGCCACGGGGGTCGGGCAGACTTGCAAAGGAGAGAGAGGAGCTGATTTTGGTTATGGGAGAGTGGGCCAGGGCTATACATGCATTTTCGCCATCTCTTAATTTGACAAAGGACGCGATTACGCGATTTGGGGATTTTGCTACATGAATGCAATACAGTGGGGGTAGCTTGGCTAAGCGATTGATTGGTTCTAAAAAATATTCCACCGTGGTGGAGCAACTTACCTTATTCAAATAGAATACTTTAAAATCGCGCGG
>NW_028147136.1:0-18905 GCF_963924565.1 Ascidiella aspersa | reverse complement strand
AACTGGGCAGGCTGCTGGCTCATCAAGTCTTTTTGGGTTACTTTCTAAGTTGTATGGAGCAATTCTCGGTAAGTTGGGATGTTTTTCCGTCCTATTCCCTTACTACTGAAGGGTGGAGGCTGCAATATTTACCCTTGACGCCACCGTGTGATGGTCTAAATTGACCGGGCCGGTAGCGCTTCGACCAGCTGTGCCCTGGACACGAAAGTGGGCCGTCGATTTTCCCTCTGTAACCTTCTTACAGTATTCATTCGAATTAAGGTAAGCATATGGGACCACTGGTTTCTATTTTTCAATCAACAAACATGCATACAAGCAAGTAACTGTACCTAGTAATTAACCGCTGCTTGTTAATTAGGGCCTAATTAGTGAATATACCCACCACCCGTGGCGAACGCCAATTACCTTATGAACAGCCTGCACCTGTGCAACTGGGCAGGCTGCTGGCTCATCAAGTCTTTTTGGGTTACTTTCTAAGTTGTATGGAGCAATTCTCGGTAAGTTGGGATGTTTTTCCGTCCTATTCCCTTACTACTGAAGGTGGAGGCTGCAATATTTACCCTTGACGCCACCGTGTGATGGTCTAAATTGACCGGGCCGGTAGCGCTTCGACCAGCTGTGCCCTGGACACGAAAGTGGGCCGTCGATTTTCCCTCTGTAACCTTCTTACAGTATTCATTCGAATTAAGGTAAGCATATGGGACCACTGGTTTCTATTTTTCAATCAACAAACATGCATACAAGCAAGTAACTGTACCTAGTAATTAACCGCTGCTTGTTAATTAGGGCCTAATTAGTGAATATACCCACCACCCGTGGCGAACGCCAATTACCTTATGAACAGCCTGCACCTGTGCAACTGGGCAGGCTGCTGGCTCATCAAGTCTTTTTGGGTTACTTTCTAAGTTGTATGGAGCAATTCTCGGTAAGTTGGGATGTTTTTCCGTCCTATTCCCTTACTACTGAAGGGTGGAGGCTGCAATATTTACCCTTGACGCCACCGTGTGATGGTCTAAATTGACCGGGCCGGTAGCGCTTCGACCAGCTGTGCCCTGGACACGAAAGTGGGCCGTCGATTTTCCCTCTGTAACCTTCTTACAGTATTCATTCGAATTAAGGTAAGCATATGGGACCACTGGTTTCTATTTTTCAATCAACAAACATGCATACAAGCAAGTAACTGTACCTAGTAATTAACCGCTGCTTGTTAATTAGGGCCTAATTAGTGAATATACCCACCACCCGTGGCGAACGCCAATTACCTTATGAACAGCCTGCACCTGTGCAACTGGGCAGGCTGCTGGCTCATCAAGTCTTTTTGGGTTACTTTCTAAGTTGTATGGAGCAATTCTCGGTAAGTTGGGATGTTTTTCCGTCCTATTCCCTTACTACTGAAGGGTGGAGGCTGCAATATTTACCCTTGACGCCACCGTGTGATGGTCTAAATTGACCGGGCCGGTAGCGCTTCGACCAGCTGTGCCCTGGACACGAAAGTGGGCCGTCGATTTTCCCCTCTGTAACCTTCTTACAGTATTCATTCGAATTAAGGTAAGCATATGGGACCACTGGTTTCTATTTTTCAATCAACAAACATGCATACAAGCAAGTAACTGTACCTAGTAATTAACCGCTGCTTGTTAATTAGGGCCTAATTAGTGAATATACCCACCACCCGTGGCGAACGCCAATTACCTTATGAACAGCCTGCACCTGTGCAACTGGGCAGGCTGCTGGCTCATCAAGTCTTTTTGGGTTACTTTCTAAGTTGTATGGAGCAATTCTCGGTAAGTTGGGATGTTTTTCCGTCCTATTCCCTTACTACTGAAGGGTGGAGGCTGCAATATTTACCCTTGACGCCACCGTGTGATGGTCTAAATTGACCGGGCCGGTAGCGCTTCGACCAGCTGTGCCCTGGACACGAAAGTGGGCCGTCGATTTTCCCTCTGTAACCTTCTTACAGTATTCATTCGAATTAAGGTAAGCATATGGGACCACTGGTTTCTATTTTTCAATCAACAAACATGCATACAAGCAAGTAACTGTACCTAGTAATTAACCGCTGCTTGTTAATTAGGGCCTAATTAGTGAATATACCCACCACCCGTGGCGAACGCCAATTACCTTATGAACAGCCTGCACCTGTGCAACTGGGCAGGCTGCTGGCTCATCAAGTCTTTTTGGGTTACTTTCTAAGTTGTATGGAGCAATTCTCGGTAAGTTGGGATGTTTTTCCGTCCTATTCCCTTACTACTGAAGGGTGGAGGCTGCAATATTTACCCTTGACGCCACCGTGTGATGGTCTAAATTGACCGGGCCGGTAGCGCTTCGACCAGCTGTGCCCTGGACACGAAAGTGGGCCGTCGATTTTCCCTCTGTAACCTTCTTACAGTATTCATTCGAATTAAGGTAAGCATATGGGACCACTGGTTTCTATTTTTCAATCAACAAACATGCATACAAGCAAGTAACTGTACCTAGTAATTAACCGCTGCTTGTTAATTAGGGCCTAATTAGTGAATATACCCACCACCCGTGGCGAACGCCAATTACCTTATGAACAGCCTGCACCTGTGCAACTGGGCAGGCTGCTGGCTCATCAAGTCTTTTTGGGTTACTTTCTAAGTTGTATGGAGCAATTCTCGGTAAGTTGGGATGTTTTTCCGTCCTATTCCCTTACTACTGAAGGGTGGAGGCTGCAATATTTACCCTTGACGCCACCGTGTGATGGTCTAAATTGACCGGGCCGGTAGCGCTTCGACCAGCTGTGCCCTGGACACGAAAGTGGGCCGTCGATTTTCCCTCTGTAACCTTCTTACAGTATTCATTCGAATTAAGGTAAGCATATGGGACCACTGGTTTCTATTTTTCAATCAACAAACATGCATACAAGCAAGTAACTGTACCTAGTAATTAACCGCTGCTTGTTAATTAGGGCCTAATTAGTGAATATACCCACCACCCGTGGCGAACGCCAATTACCTTATGAACAGCCTGCACCTGTGCAACTGGGCAGGCTGCTGGCTCATCAAGTCTTTTTGGGTTACTTTCTAAGTTGTATGGAGCAATTCTCGGTAAGTTGGGATGTTTTTCCGTCCTATTCCCTTACTACTGAAGGGTGGAGGCTGCAATATTTACCCTTGACGCCACCGTGTGATGGTCTAAATTGACCGGGCCGGTAGCGCTTCGACCAGCTGTGCCCTGGACACGAAAGTGGGCCGTCGATTTTCCCTCTGTAACCTTCTTACAGTATTCATTCGAATTAAGGTAAGCATATGGGACCACTGGTTTCTATTTTTCAATCAACAAACATGCATACAAGCAAGTAACTGTACCTAGTAATTAACCGCTGCTTGTTAATTAGGGCCTAATTAGTGAATATACCCACCACCCGTGGCGAACGCCAATTACCTTATGAACAGCCTGCACCTGTGCAACTGGGCAGGCTGCTGGCTCATCAAGTCTTTTTGGGTTACTTTCTAAGTTGTATGGAGCAATTCTCGGTAAGTTGGGATGTTTTTCCGTCCTATTCCCTTACTACTGAAGGGTGGAGGCTGCAATATTTACCCTTGACGCCACCGTGTGATGGTCTAAATTGACCGGGCCGGTAGCGCTTCGACCAGCTGTGCCCTGGACACGAAAGTGGGCCGTCGATTTTCCCTCTGTAACCTTCTTACAGTATTCATTCGAATTAAGGTAAGCATATGGGACCACTGGTTTCTATTTTTCAATCAACAAACATGCATACAAGCAAGTAACTGTACCTAGTAATTAACCGCTGCTTGTTAATTAGGGCCTAATTAGTGAATATACCCACCACCCGTGGCGAACGCCAATTACCTTATGAACAGCCTGCACCTGTGCAACTGGGCAGGCTGCTGGCTCATCAAGTCTTTTTGGGTTACTTTCTAAGTTGTATGGAGCAATTCTCGGTAAGTTGGGATGTTTTTCCGTCCTATTCCCTTACTACTGAAGGGTGGAGGCTGCAATATTTACCCTTGACGCCACCGTGTGATGGTCTAAATTGACCGGGCCGGTAGCGCTTCGACCAGCTGTGCCCTGGACACGAAAGTGGGCCGTCGATTTTCCCTCTGTAACCTTCTTACAGTATTCATTCGAATTAAGGTAAGCATATGGGACCACTGGTTTCTATTTTTCAATCAACAAACATGCATACAAGCAAGTAACTGTACCTAGTAATTAACCGCTGCTTGTTAATTAGGGCCTAATTAGTGAATATACCCACCACCCGTGGCGAACGCCAATTACCTTATGAACAGCCTGCACCTGTGCAACTGGGCAGGCTGCTGGCTCATCAAGTCTTTTTGGGTTACTTTCTAAGTTGTATGGAGCAATTCTCGGTAAGTTGGGATGTTTTTCCGTCCTATTCCCTTACTACTGAAGGGTGGAGGCTGCAATATTTACCCTTGACGCCACCGTGTGATGGTCTAAAATTGACCGGGCCGGTAGCGCTTCGACCAGCTGTGCCCTGGACACGAAAGTGGGCCGTCGATTTTCCCTCTGTAACCTTCTTACAGTATTCATTCGAATTAAGGTAAGCATATGGGACCACTGGTTTCTATTTTTCAATCAACAAACATGCATACAAGCAAGTAACTGTACCTAGTAATTAACCGCTGCTTGTTAATTAGGGCCTAATTAGTGAATATACCCACCACCCGTGGCGAACGCCAATTACCTTATGAACAGCCTGCACCTGTGCAACTGGGCAGGCTGCTGGCTCATCAAGTCTTTTTGGGTTACTTTCTAAGTTGTATGGAGCAATTCTCGGTAAGTTGGGATGTTTTTCCGTCCTATTCCCTTACTACTGAAGGGTGGAGGCTGCAATATTTACCCTTGACGCCACCGTGTGATGGTCTAAATTGACCGGGCCGGTAGCGCTTCGACCAGCTGTGCCCTGGACACGAAAGTGGGCCGTCGATTTTCCCTCTGTAACCTTCTTACAGTATTCATTCGAATTAAGGTAAGCATATGGGACCACTGGTTTCTATTTTTCAATCAACAAACATGCATACAAGCAAGTAACTGTACCTAGTAATTAACCGCTGCTTGTTAATTAGGGCCTAATTAGTGAATATACCCACCACCCGTGGCGAACGCCAATTACCTTATGAACAGCCTGCACCTGTGCAACTGGGCAGGCTGCTGGCTCATCAAGTCTTTTTGGGTTACTTTCTAAGTTGTATGGAGCAATTCTCGGTAAGTTGGGATGTTTTTCCGTCCTATTCCCTTACTACTGAAGGGTGGAGGCTGCAATATTTACCCTTGACGCCACCGTGTGATGGTCTAAATTGACCGGGCCGGTAGCGCTTCGACCAGCTGTGCCCTGGACACGAAAGTGGGCCGTCGATTTTCCCTCTGTAACCTTCTTACAGTATTCATTCGAATTAAGGTAAGCATATGGGACCACTGGTTTCTATTTTTCAATCAACAAACATGCATACAAGCAAGTAACTGTACCTAGTAATTAACCGCTGCTTGTTAATTAGGGCCTAATTAGTGAATATACCCACCACCCGTGGCGAACGCCAATTACCTTATGAACAGCCTGCACCTGTGCAACTGGGCAGGCTGCTGGCTCATCAAGTCTTTTTGGGTTACTTTCTAAGTTGTATGGAGCAATTCTCGGTAAGTTGGGATGTTTTTCCGTCCTATTCCCTTACTACTGAAGGGTGGAGGCTGCAATATTTACCCTTGACGCCACCGTGTGATGGTCTAAATTGACCGGGCCGGTAGCGCTTCGACCAGCTGTGCCCTGGACACGAAAGTGGGCCGTCGATTTTCCCTCTGTAACCTTCTTACAGTATTCATTCGAATTAAGGTAAGCATATGGGACCACTGGTTTCTATTTTTCAATCAACAAACATGCATACAAGCAAGTAACTGTACCTAGTAATTAACCGCTGCTTGTTAATTAGGGCCTAATTAGTGAATATACCCACCACCCGTGGCGAACGCCAATTACCTTATGAACAGCCTGCACCTGTGCAACTGGGCAGGCTGCTGGCTCATCAAGTCTTTTTGGGTTACTTTCTAAGTTGTATGGAGCAATTCTCGGTAAGTTGGGATGTTTTTCCGTCCTATTCCCTTACTACTGAAGGGTGGAGGCTGCAATATTTACCCTTGACGCCACCGTGTGATGGTCTAAATTGACCGGGCCGGTAGCGCTTCGACCAGCTGTGCCCTGGACACGAAAGTGGGCCGTCGATTTTCCCTCTGTAACCTTCTTACAGTATTCATTCGAATTAAGGTAAGCATATGGGACCACTGGTTTCTATTTTTCAATCAACAAACATGCATACAAGCAAGTAACTGTACCTAGTAATTAACCGCTGCTTGTTAATTAGGGCCTAATTAGTGAATATACCCACCACCCGTGGCGAACGCCAATTACCTTATGAACAGCCTGCACCTGTGCAACTGGGCAGGCTGCTGGCTCATCAAGTCTTTTTGGGTTACTTTCTAAGTTGTATGGAGCAATTCTCGGTAAGTTGGGATGTTTTTCCGTCCTATTCCCTTACTACTGAAGGGTGGAGGCTGCAATATTTACCCTTGACGCCACCGTGTGATGGTCTAAATTGACCGGGCCGGTAGCGCTTCGACCAGCTGTGCCCTGGACACGAAAGTGGGCCGTCGATTTTCCCTCTGTAACCTTCTTACAGTATTCATTCGAATTAAGGTAAGCATATGGGACCACTGGTTTCTATTTTTCAATCAACAAACATGCATACAAGCAAGTAACTGTACCTAGTAATTAACCGCTGCTTGTTAATTAGGGCCTAATTAGTGAATATACCCACCACCCGTGGCGAACGCCAATTACCTTATGAACAGCCTGCACCTGTGCAACTGGGCAGGCTGCTGGCTCATCAAGTCTTTTTGGGTTACTTTCTAAGTTGTATGGAGCAATTCTCGGTAAGTTGGGATGTTTTTCCGTCCTATTCCCTTACTACTGAAGGGTGGAGGCTGCAATATTTACCCTTGACGCCACCGTGTGATGGTCTAAATTGACCGGGCCGGTAGCGCTTCGACCAGCTGTGCCCTGGACACGAAAGTGGGCCGTCGATTTTCCCTCTGTAACCTTCTTACAGTATTCATTCGAATTAAGGTAAGCATATGGGACCACTGGTTTCTATTTTTCAATCAACAAACATGCATACAAGCAAGTAACTGTACCTAGTAATTAACCGCTGCTTGTTAATTAGGGCCTAATTAGTGAATATACCCACCACCCGTGGCGAACGCCAATTACCTTATGAACAGCCTGCACCTGTGCAACTGGGCAGGCTGCTGGCTCATCAAGTCTTTTTGGGTTACTTTCTAAGTTGTATGGAGCAATTCTCGGTAAGTTGGGATGTTTTTCCGTCCTATTCCCTTACTACTGAAGGGTGGAGGCTGCAATATTTACCCTTGACGCCACCGTGTGATGGTCTAAATTGACCGGGCCGGTAGCGCTTCGACCAGCTGTGCCCTGGACACGAAAGTGGGCCGTCGATTTTCCCTCTGTAACCTTCTTACAGTATTCATTCGAATTAAGGTAAGCATATGGGACCACTGGTTTCTATTTTTCAATCAACAAACATGCATACAAGCAAGTAACTGTACCTAGTAATTAACCGCTGCTTGTTAATTAGGGCCTAATTAGTGAATATACCCACCACCCGTGGCGAACGCCAATTACCTTATGAACAGCCTGCACCTGTGCAACTGGGCAGGCTGCTGGCTCATCAAGTCTTTTTGGGTTACTTTCTAAGTTGTATGGAGCAATTCTCGGTAAGTTGGGATGTTTTTCCGTCCTATTCCCTTACTACTGAAGGGTGGAGGCTGCAATATTTACCCTTGACGCCACCGTGTGATGGTCTAAATTGACCGGGCCGGTAGCGCTTCGACCAGCTGTGCCCTGGACACGAAAGTGGGCCGTCGATTTTCCCTCTGTAACCTTCTTACAGTATTCATTCGAATTAAGGTAAGCATATGGGACCACTGGTTTCTATTTTTCAATCAACAAACATGCATACAAGCAAGTAACTGTACCTAGTAATTAACCGCTGCTTGTTAATTAGGGCCTAATTAGTGAATATACCCACCACCCGTGGCGAACGCCAATTACCTTATGAACAGCCTGCACCTGTGCAACTGGGCAGGCTGCTGGCTCATCAAGTCTTTTTGGGTTACTTTCTAAGTTGTATGGAGCAATTCTCGGTAAGTTGGGATGTTTTTCCGTCCTATTCCCTTACTACTGAAGGGTGGAGGCTGCAATATTTACCCTTGACGCCACCGTGTGATGGTCTAAATTGACCGGGCCGGTAGCGCTTCGACCAGCTGTGCCCTGGACACGAAAGTGGGCCGTCGATTTTCCCTCTGTAACCTTCTTACAGTATTCATTCGAATTAAGGTAAGCATATGGGACCACTGGTTTCTATTTTTCAATCAACAAACATGCATACAAGCAAGTAACTGTACCTAGTAATTAACCGCTGCTTGTTAATTAGGGCCTAATTAGTGAATATACCCACCACCCGTGGCGAACGCCAATTACCTTATGAACAGCCTGCACCTGTGCAACTGGGCAGGCTGCTGGCTCATCAAGTCTTTTTGGGTTACTTTCTAAGTTGTATGGAGCAATTCTCGGTAAGTTGGGATGTTTTTCCGTCCTATTCCCTTACTACTGAAGGGTGGAGGCTGCAATATTTACCCTTGACGCCACCGTGTGATGGTCTAAATTGACCGGGCCGGTAGCGCTTCGACCAGCTGTGCCCTGGACACGAAAGTGGGCCGTCGATTTTCCCTCTGTAACCTTCTTACAGTATTCATTCGAATTAAGGTAAGCATATGGGACCACTGGTTTCTATTTTTCAATCAACAAACATGCATACAAGCAAGTAACTGTACCTAGTAATTAACCGCTGCTTGTTAATTAGGGCCTAATTAGTGAATATACCCACCACCCGTGGCGAACGCCAATTACCTTATGAACAGCCTGCACCTGTGCAACTGGGCAGGCTGCTGGCTCATCAAGTCTTTTTGGGTTACTTTCTAAGTTGTATGGAGCAATTCTCGGTAAGTTGGGATGTTTTTCCGTCCTATTCCCTTACTACTGAAGGGTGGAGGCTGCAATATTTACCCTTGACGCCACCGTGTGATGGTCTAAATTGACCGGGCCGGTAGCGCTTCGACCAGCTGTGCCCTGGACACGAAAGTGGGCCGTCGATTTTCCCTCTGTAACCTTCTTACAGTATTCATTCGAATTAAGGTAAGCATATGGGACCACTGGTTTCTATTTTTCAATCAACAAACATGCATACAAGCAAGTAACTGTACCTAGTAATTAACCGCTGCTTGTTAATTAGGGCCTAATTAGTGAATATACCCACCACCCGTGGCGAACGCCAATTACCTTATGAACAGCCTGCACCTGTGCAACTGGGCAGGCTGCTGGCTCATCAAGTCTTTTTGGGTTACTTTCTAAGTTGTATGGAGCAATTCTCGGTAAGTTGGGATGTTTTTCCGTCCTATTCCCTTACTACTGAAGGGTGGAGGCTACAATATTTACCCTTGACGCCACCGTGTGATGGTCTAAATTGACCGGGCCGGTAGCGCTTCGACCAGCTGTGCCCTGGACACGAAAGTGGGCCGTCGATTTTCCCTCTGTAACCTTCTTACAGTATTCATTCGAATTAAGGTAAGCATATGGGACCACTGGTTTCTATTTTTCAATCAACAAACATGCATACAAGCAAGTAACTGTACCTAGTAATTAACCGCTGCTTGTTAATTAGGGCCTAATTAGTGAATATACCCACCACCCGTGGCGAACGCCAATTACCTTATGAACAGCCTGCACCTGTGCAACTGGGCAGGCTGCTGGCTCATCAAGTCTTTTTGGGTTACTTTCTAAGTTGTATGGAGCAATTCTCGGTAAGTTGGGATGTTTTTCCGTCCTATTCCCTTACTACTGAAGGGTGGAGGCTGCAATATTTACCCTTGACGCCACCGTGTGATGGTCTAAATTGACCGGGCCGGTAGCGCTTCGACCAGCTGTGCCCTGGACACGAAAGTGGGCCGTCGATTTGCCCTCTGTAACCTTCTTACAGTATTCATTCGAATTAAGGTAAGCATACGGGACCACTGGTTTCTATTTTTCAATCAACAAACATGCATACAAGCAAGTAACTGTACCTAGTAATTTACCGCTGCTTGTTAATTAGGGCCTAATTAGTGAATATACCCACCACCCGTGGCGAACGCCAATTACCTTATGAACAGCCTGCACCTGTGCAACTGGGCAGGCTGCTGGCTCATCAAGTCTTTTTGGGTTACTTTCTAAGCTGTATGGAGCAATTCTCGGTAAGTTGGGGTCTTTTTCCGTCCTATTCCCTTACTACTGAAGGGTGGAGGCTGCAATATTTACCCTTGACGCCACCGTGTGATGGTCTAAATTGACCGGGCCGGTAGCGCTTCGACCAGCTGTGCCCTGGACACGAAAGTGGGCCGTCGATTTGCCCTCTGTAACCTTCTTACAGTATTCATTCGAATTAAGGTAAGCATACGGGACCACTGGTTTCTATTTTTCAATCAACAAACATGCATACAAGCAAGTAACTGTACCTAGTAATTTACCGCTGCTTGTTAATTAGGGCCTAATTAGTGAATATACCCACCACCCGTGGCGAACGCCAATTACCTTATGAACAGCCTGCACCTGTGCAACTGGGCAGGCTGCTGGCTCATCAAGTCTTTTTGGGTTACTTTCTAAGCTGTATGGAGCAATTCTCGGTAAGTTGGGGTCTTTTTCCGTCCTATTCCCTTACTACTGAAGGGTGGAGGCTGCAATATTTACCCTTGACGCCACCGTGTGATGGTCTAAATTGACCGGGCCGGTAGCGCTTCGACCAGCTGTGCCCTGGACACGAAAGTGGGCCGTCGATTTGCCCTCTGTAACCTTCTTACAGTATTCATTCGAATTAAGGTAAGCATACGGGACCACTGGTTTCTATTTTTCAATCAACAAACATGCATACAAGCAAGTAACTGTACCTAGTAATTTACCGCTGCTTGTTAATTAGGGCCTAATTAGTGAATATACCCACCACCCGTGGCGAACGCCAATTACCTTATGAACAGCCTGCACCTGTGCAACTGGGCAGGCTGCTGGCTCATCAAGTCTTTTTGGGTTACTTTCTAAGCTGTATGGAGCAATTCTCGGTAAGTTGGGGTCTTTTTCCGTCCTATTCCCTTACTACTGAAGGGTGGAGGCTGCAATATTTACCCTTGACGCCACCGTGTGATGGTCTAAATTGACCGGGCCGGTAGCGCTTCGACCAGCTGTGCCCTGGACACGAAAGTGGGCCGTCGATTTGCCCTCTGTAACCTTCTTACAGTATTCATTCGAATTAAGGTAAGCATACGGGACCACTGGTTTCTATTTTTCAATCAACAAACATGCATACAAGCAAGTAACTGTACCTAGTAATTTACCGCTGCTTGTTAATTAGGGCCTAATTAGTGAATATACCCACCACCCGTGGCGAACGCCAATTACCTTATGAACAGCCTGCACCTGTGCAACTGGGCAGGCTGCTGGCTCATCAAGTCTTTTTGGGTTACTTTCTAAGCTGTATGGAGCAATTCTCGGTAAGTTGGGGTCTTTTTCCGTCCTATTCCCTTACTACTGAAGGGTGGAGGCTGCAATATTTACCCTTGACGCCACCGTGTGATGGTCTAAATTGACCGGGCCGGTAGCGCTTCGACCAGCTGTGCCCTGGACACGAAAGTGGGCCGTCGATTTGCCCTCTGTAACCTTCTTACAGTATTCATTCGAATTAAGGTAAGCATACGGGACCACTGGTTTCTATTTTTCAATCAACAAACATGCATACAAGCAAGTAACTGTACCTAGTAATTTACCGCTGCTTGTTAATTAGGGCCTAATTAGTGAATATACCCACCACCCGTGGCGAACGCCAATTACCTTATGAACAGCCTGCACCTGTGCAACTGGGCAGGCTGCTGGCTCATCAAGTCTTTTTGGGTTACTTTCTAAGCTGTATGGAGCAATTCTCGGTAAGTTGGGGTCTTTTTCCGTCCTATTCCCTTACTACTGAAGGGTGGAGGCTGCAATATTTACCCTTGACGCCACCGTGTGATGGTCTAAATTGACCGGGCCGGTAGCGCTTCGACCAGCTGTGCCCTGGACACGAAAGTGGGCCGTCGATTTGCCCTCTGTAACCTTCTTACAGTATTCATTCGAATTAAGGTAAGCATACGGGACCACTGGTTTCTATTTTTCAATCAACAAACATGCATACAAGCAAGTAACTGTACCTAGTAATTTACCGCTGCTTGTTAATTAGGGCCTAATTAGTGAATATACCCACCACCCGTGGCGAACGCCAATTACCTTATGAACAGCCTGCACCTGTGCAACTGGGCAGGCTGCTGGCTCATCAAGTCTTTTTGGGTTACTTTCTAAGCTGTATGGAGCAATTCTCGGTAAGTTGGGGTCTTTTTCCGTCCTATTCCCTTACTACTGAAGGGTGGAGGCTGCAATATTTACCCTTGACGCCACCGTGTGATGGTCTAAATTGACCGGGCCGGTAGCGCTTCGACCAGCTGTGCCCTGGACACGAAAGTGGGCCGTCGATTTGCCCTCTGTAACCTTCTTACAGTATTCATTCGAATTAAGGTAAGCATACGGGACCACTGGTTTCTATTTTTCAATCAACAAACATGCATACAAGCAAGTAACTGTACCTAGTAATTTACCGCTGCTTGTTAATTAGGGCCTAATTAGTGAATATACCCACCACCCGTGGCGAACGCCAATTACCTTATGAACAGCCTGCACCTGTGCAACTGGGCAGGCTGCTGGCTCATCAAGTCTTTTTGGGTTACTTTCTAAGCTGTATGGAGCAATTCTCGGTAAGTTGGGGTCTTTTTCCGTCCTATTCCCTTACTACTGAAGGGTGGAGGCTGCAATATTTACCCTTGACGCCACCGTGTGATGGTCTAAATTGACCGGGCCGGTAGCGCTTCGACCAGCTGTGCCCTGGACACGAAAGTGGGCCGTCGATTTGCCCTCTGTAACCTTCTTACAGTATTCATTCGAATTAAGGTAAGCATACGGGACCACTGGTTTCTATTTTTCAATCAACAAACATGCATACAAGCAAGTAACTGTACCTAGTAATTTACCGCTGCTTGTTAATTAGGGCCTAATTAGTGAATATACCCACCACCCGTGGCGAACGCCAATTACCTTATGAACAGCCTGCACCTGTGCAACTGGGCAGGCTGCTGGCTCATCAAGTCTTTTTGGGTTACTTTCTAAGCTGTATGGAGCAATTCTCGGTAAGTTGGGGTCTTTTTCCGTCCTATTCCCTTACTACTGAAGGGTGGAGGCTGCAATATTTACCCTTGACGCCACCGTGTGATGGTCTAAATTGACCGGGCCGGTAGCGCTTCGACCAGCTGTGCCCTGGACACGAAAGTGGGCCGTCGATTTGCCCTCTGTAACCTTCTTACAGTATTCATTCGAATTAAGGTAAGCATACGGGACCACTGGTTTCTATTTTTCAATCAACAAACATGCATACAAGCAAGTAACTGTACCTAGTAATTTACCGCTGCTTGTTAATTAGGGCCTAATTAGTGAATATACCCACCACCCGTGGCGAACGCCAATTACCTTATGAACAGCCTGCACCTGTGCAACTGGGCAGGCTGCTGGCTCATCAAGTCTTTTTGGGTTACTTTCTAAGCTGTATGGAGCAATTCTCGGTAAGTTGGGGTCTTTTTCCGTCCTATTCCCTTACTACTGAAGGGTGGAGGCTGCAATATTTACCCTTGACGCCACCGTGTGATGGTCTAAATTGACCGGGCCGGTAGCGCTTCGACCAGCTGTGCCCTGGACACGAAAGTGGGCCGTCGATTTGCCCTCTGTAACCTTCTTACAGTATTCATTCGAATTAAGGTAAGCATACGGGACCACTGGTTTCTATTTTTCAATCAACAAACATGCATACAAGCAAGTAACTGTACCTAGTAATTTACCGCTGCTTGTTAATTAGGGCCTAATTAGTGAATATACCCACCACCCGTGGCGAACGCCAATTACCTTATGAACAGCCTGCACCTGTGCAACTGGGCAGGCTGCTGGCTCATCAAGTCTTTTTGGGTTACTTTCTAAGCTGTATGGAGCAATTCTCGGTAAGTTGGGGTCTTTTTCCGTCCTATTCCCTTACTACTGAAGGGTGGAGGCTGCAATATTTACCCTTGACGCCACCGTGTGATGGTCTAAATTGACCGGGCCGGTAGCGCTTCGACCAGCTGTGCCCTGGACACGAAAGTGGGCCGTCGATTTGCCCTCTGTAACCTTCTTACAGTATTCATTCGAATTAAGGTAAGCATACGGGACCACTGGTTTCTATTTTTCAATCAACAAACATGCATACAAGCAAGTAACTGTACCTAGTAATTTACCGCTGCTTGTTAATTAGGGCCTAATTAGTGAATATACCCACCACCCGTGGCGAACGCCAATTACCTTATGAACAGCCTGCACCTGTGCAACTGGGCAGGCTGCTGGCTCATCAAGTCTTTTTGGGTTACTTTCTAAGCTGTATGGAGCAATTCTCGGTAAGTTGGGGTCTTTTTCCGTCCTATTCCCTTACTACTGAAGGGTGGAGGCTGCAATATTTACCCTTGACGCCACCGTGTGATGGTCTAAATTGACCGGGCCGGTAGCGCTTCGACCAGCTGTGCCCTGGACACGAAAGTGGGCCGTCGATTTGCCCTCTGTAACCTTCTTACAGTATTCATTCGAATTAAGGTAAGCATACGGGACCACTGGTTTCTATTTTTCAATCAACAAACATGCATACAAGCAAGTAACTGTACCTAGTAATTTACCGCTGCTTGTTAATTAGGGCCTAATTAGTGAATATACCCACCACCCGTGGCGAACGCCAATTACCTTATGAACAGCCTGCACCTGTGCAACTGGGCAGGCTGCTGGCTCATCAAGTCTTTTTGGGTTACTTTCTAAGCTGTATGGAGCAATTCTCGGTAAGTTGGGGTCTTTTTCCGTCCTATTCCCTTACTACTGAAGGGTGGAGGCTGCAATATTTACCCTTGACGCCACCGTGTGATGGTCTAAATTGACCGGGCCGGTAGCGCTTCGACCAGCTGTGCCCTGGACACGAAAGTGGGCCGTCGATTTGCCCTCTGTAACCTTCTTACAGTATTCATTCGAATTAAGGTAAGCATACGGGACCACTGGTTTCTATTTTTCAATCAACAAACATGCATACAAGCAAGTAACTGTACCTAGTAATTTACCGCTGCTTGTTAATTAGGGCCTAATTAGTGAATATACCCACCACCCGTGGCGAACGCCAATTACCTTATGAACAGCCTGCACCTGTGCAACTGGGCAGGCTGCTGGCTCATCAAGTCTTTTTGGGTTACTTTCTAAGCTGTATGGAGCAATTCTCGGTAAGTTGGGGTCTTTTTCCGTCCTATTCCCTTACTACTGAAGGGTGGAGGCTGCAATATTTACCCTTGACGCCACCGTGTGATGGTCTAAATTGACCGGGCCGGTAGCGCTTCGACCAGCTGTGCCCTGGACACGAAAGTGGGCCGTCGATTTGCCCTCTGTAACCTTCTTACAGTATTCATTCGAATTAAGGTAAGCATACGGGACCACTGGTTTCTATTTTTCAATCAACAAACATGCATACAAGCAAGTAACTGTACCTAGTAATTTACCGCTGCTTGTTAATTAGGGCCTAATTAGTGAATATACCCACCACCCGTGGCGAACGCCAATTACCTTATGAACAGCCTGCACCTGTGCAACTGGGCAGGCTGCTGGCTCATCAAGTCTTTTTGGGTTACTTTCTAAGCTGTATGGAGCAATTCTCGGTAAGTTGGGGTCTTTTTCCGTCCTATTCCCTTACTACTGAAGGGTGGAGGCTGCAATATTTACCCTTGACGCCACCGTGTGATGGTCTAAATTGACCGGGCCGGTAGCGCTTCGACCAGCTGTGCCCTGGACACGAAAGTGGGCCGTCGATTTGCCCTCTGTAACCTTCTTACAGTATTCATTCGAATTAAGGTAAGCATACGGGACCACTGGTTTCTATTTTTCAATCAACAAACATGCATACAAGCAAGTAACTGTACCTAGTAATTTACCGCTGCTTGTTAATTAGGGCCTAATTAGTGAATATACCCACCACCCGTGGCGAACGCCAATTACCTTATGAACAGCCTGCACCTGTGCAACTGGGCAGGCTGCTGGCTCATCAAGTCTTTTTGGGTTACTTTCTAAGCTGTATGGAGCAATTCTCGGTAAGTTGGGGTCTTTTTCCGTCCTATTCCCTTACTACTGAAGGGTGGAGGCTGCAATATTTACCCTTGACGCCACCGTGTGATGGTCTAAATTGACCGGGCCGGTAGCGCTTCGACCAGCTGTGCCCTGGACACGAAAGTGGGCCGTCGATTTGCCCTCTGTAACCTTCTTACAGTATTCATTCGAATTAAGGTAAGCATACGGGACCACTGGTTTCTATTTTTCAATCAACAAACATGCATACAAGCAAGTAACTGTACCTAGTAATTTACCGCTGCTTGTTAATTAGGGCCTAATTAGTGAATATACCCACCACCCGTGGCGAACGCCAATTACCTTATGAACAGCCTGCACCTGTGCAACTGGGCAGGCTGCTGGCTCATCAAGTCTTTTTGGGTTACTTTCTAAGCTGTATGGAGCAATTCTCGGTAAGTTGGGGTCTTTTTCCGTCCTATTCCCTTACTACTGAAGGGTGGAGGCTGCAATATTTACCCTTGACGCCACCGTGTGATGGTCTAAATTGACCGGGCCGGTAGCGCTTCGACCAGCTGTGCCCTGGACACGAAAGTGGGCCGTCGATTTGCCCTCTGTAACCTTCTTACAGTATTCATTCGAATTAAGGTAAGCATACGGGACCACTGGTTTCTATTTTTCAATCAACAAACATGCATACAAGCAAGTAACTGTACCTAGTAATTTACCGCTGCTTGTTAATTAGGGCCTAATTAGTGAATATACCCACCACCCGTGGCGAACGCCAATTACCTTATGAACAGCCTGCACCTGTGCAACTGGGCAGGCTGCTGGCTCATCAAGTCTTTTTGGGTTACTTTCTAAGCTGTATGGAGCAATTCTCGGTAAGTTGGGGTCTTTTTCCGTCCTATTCCCTTACTACTGAAGGGTGGAGGCTGCAATATTTACCCTTGACGCCACCGTGTGATGGTCTAAATTGACCGGGCCGGTAGCGCTTCGACCAGCTGTGCCCTGGACACGAAAGTGGGCCGTCGATTTGCCCTCTGTAACCTTCTTACAGTATTCATTCGAATTAAGGTAAGCATACGGGACCACTGGTTTCTATTTTTCAATCAACAAACATGCATACAAGCAAGTAACTGTACCTAGTAATTTACCGCTGCTTGTTAATTAGGGCCTAATTAGTGAATATACCCACCACCCGTGGCGAACGCCAATTACCTTATGAACAGCCTGCACCTGTGCAACTGGGCAGGCTGCTGGCTCATCAAGTCTTTTTGGGTTACTTTCTAAGCTGTATGGAGCAATTCTCGGTAAGTTGGGGTCTTTTTCCGTCCTATTCCCTTACTACTGAAGGGTGGAGGCTGCAATATTTACCCTTGACGCCACCGTGTGATGGTCTAAATTGACCGGGCCGGTAGCGCTTCGACCAGCTGTGCCCTGGACACGAAAGTGGGCCGTCGATTTGCCCTCTGTAACCTTCTTACAGTATTCATTCGAATTAAGGTAAGCATACGGGACCACTGGTTTCTATTTTTCAATCAACAAACATGCATACAAGCAAGTAACTGTACCTAGTAATTTACCGCTGCTTGTTAATTAGGGCCTAATTAGTGAATATACCCACCACCCGTGGCGAACGCCAATTACCTTATGAACAGCCTGCACCTGTGCAACTGGGCAGGCTGCTGGCTCATCAAGTCTTTTTGGGTTACTTTCTAAGCTGTATGGAGCAATTCTCGGTAAGTTGGGGTCTTTTTCCGTCCTATTCCCTTACTACTGAAGGGTGGAGGCTGCAATATTTACCCTTGACGCCACCGTGTGATGGTCTAAATTGACCGGGCCGGTAGCGCTTCGACCAGCTGTGCCCTGGACACGAAAGTGGGCCGTCGATTTGCCCTCTGTAACCTTCTTACAGTATTCATTCGAATTAAGGTAAGCATACGGGACCACTGGTTTCTATTTTTCAATCAACAAACATGCATACAAGCAAGTAACTGTACCTAGTAATTTACCGCTGCTTGTTAATTAGGGCCTAATTAGTGAATATACCCACCACCCGTGGCGAACGCCAATTACCTTATGAACAGCCTGCACCTGTGCAACTGGGCAGGCTGCTGGCTCATCAAGTCTTATTGGGTATACACTTTCTAAGCTGTATGGAGCAATTCTCGGTAAGTTGGGGTCTTTTTCCGTCCTATTCCCTTACTACTGAAGGGTGGAGGCTGCAATATTTACCCTTGACGCCACCGTGTGATGGTCTAAATTGACCGGGCCGGTAGCGCTTCGACCAGCTGTGCCCTGGACACGAAAGTGGGCCGTCGATTTGCCCTCTGTAACCTTCTTACAGTATTCATTCGAATTAAGGTAAGCATACGGGACCACTGGTTTCTATTTTTCAATCAACAAACATGCATACAAGCAAGTAACTGTACCTAGTAATTTACCGCTGCTTGTTAATTAGGGCCTAATTAGTGAATATACCCACCACCCGTGGCGAACGCCAATTACCTTATGAACAGCCTGCACCTGTGCAACTGGGCAGGCTGCTGGCTCATCA
>NW_028147135.1:0-14265 GCF_963924565.1 Ascidiella aspersa | reverse complement strand
CTTACCGAGAATTGCTCCATACAACTTAGAAAGTAACCCAAAAAGACTTGATGAGCCAGCAGCCTGCCCAGTTGCACAGGTGCAGGCTGTTCATAAGGTAATTGGCGTTCGCCACGGGTGGTGGGTATATTCACTAATTAGGCCCTAATTAACAAGCAGCGGTTAATTACTAGGTACAGTTACTTGCTTGTATGCATGTTTGTTGATTGAAAAATAGAAACCAGTGGTCCCATATGCTTACCTTAATTCGAATGAATACTGTAAGAAGGTTACAGAGGGAAAATCGACGGCCCACTTTCGTGTCCAGGGCACAGCTGGTCGAAGCGCTACCGGCCCGGTCAATTTAGACCATCACACGGTGGCGTCAAGGGTAAATATTGCAGCCTCCACCCTTCAGTAGTAAGGGAATAGGACGGAAAAACATCCCAACTTACCGAGAATTGCTCCATACAACTTAGAAAGTAACCCAAAAAGACTTGATGAGCCAGCAGCCTGCCCAGTTGCACAGGTGCAGGCTGTTCATAAGGTAATTGGCGTTCGCCACGGGTGGTGGGTATATTCACTAATTAGGCCCTAATTAACAAGCAGCGGTTAATTACTAGGTACAGTTACTTGCTTGTATGCATGTTTGTTGATTGAAAAATAGAAACCAGTGGTCCCATATGCTTACCTTAATTCGAATGAATACTGTAAGAAGGTTACAGAGGGAAAATCGACGGCCCACTTTCGTGTCCAGGGCACAGCTGGTCGAAGCGCTACCGGCCCGGTCAATTTAGACCATCACACGGTGGCGTCAAGGGTAAATATTGCAGCCTCCACCCTTCAGTAGTAAGGGAATAGGACGGAAAAACATCCCAACTTACCGAGAATTGCTCCATACAACTTAGAAAGTAACCCAAAAAGACTTGATGAGCCAGCAGCCTGCCCAGTTGCACAGGTGCAGGCTGTTCATAAGGTAATTGGCGTTCGCCACGGGTGGTGGGTATATTCACTAATTAGGCCCTAATTAACAAGCAGCGGTTAATTACTAGGTACAGTTACTTGCTTGTATGCATGTTTGTTGATTGAAAAATAGAAACCAGTGGTCCCATATGCTTACCTTAATTCGAATGAATACTGTAAGAAGGTTACAGAGGGAAAATCGACGGCCCACTTTCGTGTCCAGGGCACAGCTGGTCGAAGCGCTACCGGCCCGGTCAATTTAGACCATCACACGGTGGCGTCAAGGGTAAATATTGCAGCCTCCACCCTTCAGTAGTAAGGGAATAGGACGGAAAAACATCCCAACTTACCGAGAATTGCTCCATACAACTTAGAAAGTAACCCAAAAAGACTTGATGAGCCAGCAGCCTGCCCAGTTGCACAGGTGCAGGCTGTTCATAAGGTAATTGGCGTTCGCCACGGGTGGTGGGTATATTCACTAATTAGGCCCTAATTAACAAGCAGCGGTTAATTACTAGGTACAGTTACTTGCTTGTATGCATGTTTGTTGATTGAAAAATAGAAACCAGTGGTCCCATATGCTTACCTTAATTCGAATGAATACTGTAAGAAGGTTACAGAGGGAAAATCGACGGCCCACTTTCGTGTCCAGGGCACAGCTGGTCGAAGCGCTACCGGCCCGGTCAATTTAGACCATCACACGGTGGCGTCAAGGGTAAATATTGCAGCCTCCACCCTTCAGTAGTAAGGGAATAGGACGGAAAAACATCCCAACTTACCGAGAATTGCTCCATACAACTTAGAAAGTAACCCAAAAAGACTTGATGAGCCAGCAGCCTGCCCAGTTGCACAGGTGCAGGCTGTTCATAAGGTAATTGGCGTTCGCCACGGGTGGTGGGTATATTCACTAATTAGGCCCTAATTAACAAGCAGCGGTTAATTACTAGGTACAGTTACTTGCTTGTATGCATGTTTGTTGATTGAAAAATAGAAACCAGTGGTCCCATATGCTTACCTTAATTCGAATGAATACTGTAAGAAGGTTACAGAGGGAAAATCGACGGCCCACTTTCGTGTCCAGGGCACAGCTGGTCGAAGCGCTACCGGCCCGGTCAATTTAGACCATCACACGGTGGCGTCAAGGGTAAATATTGCAGCCTCCACCCTTCAGTAGTAAGGGAATAGGACGGAAAAACATCCCAACTTACCGAGAATTGCTCCATACAACTTAGAAAGTAACCCAAAAAGACTTGATGAGCCAGCAGCCTGCCCAGTTGCACAGGTGCAGGCTGTTCATAAGGTAATTGGCGTTCGCCACGGGTGGTGGGTATATTCACTAATTAGGCCCTAATTAACAAGCAGCGGTTAATTACTAGGTACAGTTACTTGCTTGTATGCATGTTTGTTGATTGAAAAATAGAAACCAGTGGTCCCATATGCTTACCTTAATTCGAATGAATACTGTAAGAAGGTTACAGAGGGAAAATCGACGGCCCACTTTCGTGTCCAGGGCACAGCTGGTCGAAGCGCTACCGGCCCGGTCAATTTAGACCATCACACGGTGGCGTCAAGGGTAAATATTGCAGCCTCCACCCTTCAGTAGTAAGGGAATAGGACGGAAAAACATCCCAACTTACCGAGAATTGCTCCATACAACTTAGAAAGTAACCCAAAAAGACTTGATGAGCCAGCAGCCTGCCCAGTTGCACAGGTGCAGGCTGTTCATAAGGTAATTGGCGTTCGCCACGGGTGGTGGGTATATTCACTAATTAGGCCCTAATTAACAAGCAGCGGTTAATTACTAGGTACAGTTACTTGCTTGTATGCATGTTTGTTGATTGAAAAATAGAAACCAGTGGTCCCATATGCTTACCTTAATTCGAATGAATACTGTAAGAAGGTTACAGAGGGAAAATCGACGGCCCACTTTCGTGTCCAGGGCACAGCTGGTCGAAGCGCTACCGGCCCGGTCAATTTAGACCATCACACGGTGGCGTCAAGGGTAAATATTGCAGCCTCCACCCTTCAGTAGTAAGGGAATAGGACGGAAAAACATCCCAACTTACCGAGAATTGCTCCATACAACTTAGAAAGTAACCCAAAAAGACTTGATGAGCCAGCAGCCTGCCCAGTTGCACAGGTGCAGGCTGTTCATAAGGTAATTGGCGTTCGCCACGGGTGGTGGGTATATTCACTAATTAGGCCCTAATTAACAAGCAGCGGTTAATTACTAGGTACAGTTACTTGCTTGTATGCATGTTTGTTGATTGAAAAATAGAAACCAGTGGTCCCATATGCTTACCTTAATTCGAATGAATACTGTAAGAAGGTTACAGAGGGAAAATCGACGGCCCACTTTCGTGTCCAGGGCACAGCTGGTCGAAGCGCTACCGGCCCGGTCAATTTAGACCATCACACGGTGGCGTCAAGGGTAAATATTGCAGCCTCCACCCTTCAGTAGTAAGGGAATAGGACGGAAAAACATCCCAACTTACCGAGAATTGCTCCATACAACTTAGAAAGTAACCCAAAAAGACTTGATGAGCCAGCAGCCTGCCCAGTTGCACAGGTGCAGGCTGTTCATAAGGTAATTGGCGTTCGCCACGGGTGGTGGGTATATTCACTAATTAGGCCCTAATTAACAAGCAGCGGTTAATTACTAGGTACAGTTACTTGCTTGTATGCATGTTTGTTGATTGAAAAATAGAAACCAGTGGTCCCATATGCTTACCTTAATTCGAATGAATACTGTAAGAAGGTTACAGAGGGAAAATCGACGGCCCACTTTCGTGTCCAGGGCACAGCTGGTCGAAGCGCTACCGGCCCGGTCAATTTAGACCATCACACGGTGGCGTCAAGGGTAAATATTGCAGCCTCCACCCTTCAGTAGTAAGGGAATAGGACGGAAAAACATCCCAACTTACCGAGAATTGCTCCATACAACTTAGAAAGTAACCCAAAAAGACTTGATGAGCCAGCAGCCTGCCCAGTTGCACAGGTGCAGGCTGTTCATAAGGTAATTGGCGTTCGCCACGGGTGGTGGGTATATTCACTAATTAGGCCCTAATTAACAAGCAGCGGTTAATTACTAGGTACAGTTACTTGCTTGTATGCATGTTTGTTGATTGAAAAATAGAAACCAGTGGTCCCATATGCTTACCTTAATTCGAATGAATACTGTAAGAAGGTTACAGAGGGAAAATCGACGGCCCACTTTCGTGTCCAGGGCACAGCTGGTCGAAGCGCTACCGGCCCGGTCAATTTAGACCATCACACGGTGGCGTCAAGGGTAAATATTGCAGCCTCCACCCTTCAGTAGTAAGGGAATAGGACGGAAAAACATCCCAACTTACCGAGAATTGCTCCATACAACTTAGAAAGTAACCCAAAAAGACTTGATGAGCCAGCAGCCTGCCCAGTTGCACAGGTGCAGGCTGTTCATAAGGTAATTGGCGTTCGCCACGGGTGGTGGGTATATTCACTAATTAGGCCCTAATTAACAAGCAGCGGTTAATTACTAGGTACAGTTACTTGCTTGTATGCATGTTTGTTGATTGAAAAATAGAAACCAGTGGTCCCATATGCTTACCTTAATTCGAATGAATACTGTAAGAAGGTTACAGAGGGAAAATCGACGGCCCACTTTCGTGTCCAGGGCACAGCTGGTCGAAGCGCTACCGGCCCGGTCAATTTAGACCATCACACGGTGGCGTCAAGGGTAAATATTGCAGCCTCCACCCTTCAGTAGTAAGGGAATAGGACGGAAAAACATCCCAACTTACCGAGAATTGCTCCATACAACTTAGAAAGTAACCCAAAAAGACTTGATGAGCCAGCAGCCTGCCCAGTTGCACAGGTGCAGGCTGTTCATAAGGTAATTGGCGTTCGCCACGGGTGGTGGGTATATTCACTAATTAGGCCCTAATTAACAAGCAGCGGTTAATTACTAGGTACAGTTACTTGCTTGTATGCATGTTTGTTGATTGAAAAATAGAAACCAGTGGTCCCATATGCTTACCTTAATTCGAATGAATACTGTAAGAAGGTTACAGAGGGAAAATCGACGGCCCACTTTCGTGTCCAGGGCACAGCTGGTCGAAGCGCTACCGGCCCGGTCAATTTAGACCATCACACGGTGGCGTCAAGGGTAAATATTGCAGCCTCCACCCTTCAGTAGTAAGGGAATAGGACGGAAAAACATCCCAACTTACCGAGAATTGCTCCATACAACTTAGAAAGTAACCCAAAAAGACTTGATGAGCCAGCAGCCTGCCCAGTTGCACAGGTGCAGGCTGTTCATAAGGTAATTGGCGTTCGCCACGGGTGGTGGGTATATTCACTAATTAGGCCCTAATTAACAAGCAGCGGTTAATTACTAGGTACAGTTACTTGCTTGTATGCATGTTTGTTGATTGAAAAATAGAAACCAGTGGTCCCATATGCTTACCTTAATTCGAATGAATACTGTAAGAAGGTTACAGAGGGAAAATCGACGGCCCACTTTCGTGTCCAGGGCACAGCTGGTCGAAGCGCTACCGGCCCGGTCAATTTAGACCATCACACGGTGGCGTCAAGGGTAAATATTGCAGCCTCCACCCTTCAGTAGTAAGGGAATAGGACGGAAAAACATCCCAACTTACCGAGAATTGCTCCATACAACTTAGAAAGTAACCCAAAAAGACTTGATGAGCCAGCAGCCTGCCCAGTTGCACAGGTGCAGGCTGTTCATAAGGTAATTGGCGTTCGCCACGGGTGGTGGGTATATTCACTAATTAGGCCCTAATTAACAAGCAGCGGTTAATTACTAGGTACAGTTACTTGCTTGTATGCATGTTTGTTGATTGAAAAATAGAAACCAGTGGTCCCATATGCTTACCTTAATTCGAATGAATACTGTAAGAAGGTTACAGAGGGAAAATCGACGGCCCACTTTCGTGTCCAGGGCACAGCTGGTCGAAGCGCTACCGGCCCGGTCAATTTAGACCATCACACGGTGGCGTCAAGGGTAAATATTGCAGCCTCCACCCTTCAGTAGTAAGGGAATAGGACGGAAAAACATCCCAACTTACCGAGAATTGCTCCATACAACTTAGAAAGTAACCCAAAAAGACTTGATGAGCCAGCAGCCTGCCCAGTTGCACAGGTGCAGGCTGTTCATAAGGTAATTGGCGTTCGCCACGGGTGGTGGGTATATTCACTAATTAGGCCCTAATTAACAAGCAGCGGTTAATTACTAGGTACAGTTACTTGCTTGTATGCATGTTTGTTGATTGAAAAATAGAAACCAGTGGTCCCATATGCTTACCTTAATTCGAATGAATACTGTAAGAAGGTTACAGAGGGAAAATCGACGGCCCACTTTCGTGTCCAGGGCACAGCTGGTCGAAGCGCTACCGGCCCGGTCAATTTAGACCATCACACGGTGGCGTCAAGGGTAAATATTGCAGCCTCCACCCTTCAGTAGTAAGGGAATAGGACGGAAAAACATCCCAACTTACCGAGAATTGCTCCATACAACTTAGAAAGTAACCCAAAAAGACTTGATGAGCCAGCAGCCTGCCCAGTTGCACAGGTGCAGGCTGTTCATAAGGTAATTGGCGTTCGCCACGGGTGGTGGGTATATTCACTAATTAGGCCCTAATTAACAAGCAGCGGTTAATTACTAGGTACAGTTACTTGCTTGTATGCATGTTTGTTGATTGAAAAATAGAAACCAGTGGTCCCATATGCTTACCTTAATTCGAATGAATACTGTAAGAAGGTTACAGAGGGAAAATCGACGGCCCACTTTCGTGTCCAGGGCACAGCTGGTCGAAGCGCTACCGGCCCGGTCAATTTAGACCATCACACGGTGGCGTCAAGGGTAAATATTGCAGCCTCCACCCTTCAGTAGTAAGGGAATAGGACGGAAAAACATCCCAACTTACCGAGAATTGCTCCATACAACTTAGAAAGTAACCCAAAAAGACTTGATGAGCCAGCAGCCTGCCCAGTTGCACAGGTGCAGGCTGTTCATAAGGTAATTGGCGTTCGCCACGGGTGGTGGGTATATTCACTAATTAGGCCCTAATTAACAAGCAGCGGTTAATTACTAGGTAGTTACTTGCTTGTATGCATGTTTGTTGATTGAAAAATAGAAACCAGTGGTCCCATATGCTTACCTTAATTCGAATGAATACTGTAAGAAGGTTACAGAGGGAAAATCGACGGCCCACTTTCGTGTCCAGGGCACAGCTGGTCGAAGCGCTACCGGCCCGGTCAATTTAGACCATCACACGGTGGCGTCAAGGGTAAATATTGCAGCCTCCACCCTTCAGTAGTAAGGGAATAGGACGGAAAAACATCCCAACTTACCGAGAATTGCTCCATACAACTTAGAAAGTAACCCAAAAAGACTTGATGAGCCAGCAGCCTGCCCAGTTGCACAGGTGCAGGCTGTTCATAAGGTAATTGGCGTTCGCCACGGGTGGTGGGTATATTCACTAATTAGGCCCTAATTAACAAGCAGCGGTTAATTACTAGGTACAGTTACTTGCTTGTATGCATGTTTGTTGATTGAAAAATAGAAACCAGTGGTCCCATATGCTTACCTTAATTCGAATGAATACTGTAAGAAGGTTACAGAGGGAAAATCGACGGCCCACTTTCGTGTCCAGGGCACAGCTGGTCGAAGCGCTACCGGCCCGGTCAATTTAGACCATCACACGGTGGCGTCAAGGGTAAATATTGCAGCCTCCACCCTTCAGTAGTAAGGGAATAGGACGGAAAAACATCCCAACTTACCGAGAATTGCTCCATACAACTTAGAAAGTAACCCAAAAAGACTTGATGAGCCAGCAGCCTGCCCAGTTGCACAGGTGCAGGCTGTTCATAAGGTAATTGGCGTTCGCCACGGGTGGTGGGTATATTCACTAATTAGGCCCTAATTAACAAGCAGCGGTTAATTACTAGGTACAGTTACTTGCTTGTATGCATGTTTGTTGATTGAAAAATAGAAACCAGTGGTCCCATATGCTTACCTTAATTCGAATGAATACTGTAAGAAGGTTACAGAGGGAAAATCGACGGCCCACTTTCGTGTCCAGGGCACAGCTGGTCGAAGCGCTACCGGCCCGGTCAATTTAGACCATCACACGGTGGCGTCAAGGGTAAATATTGCAGCCTCCACCCTTCAGTAGTAAGGGAATAGGACGGAAAAACATCCCAACTTACCGAGAATTGCTCCATACAACTTAGAAAGTAACCCAAAAAGACTTGATGAGCCAGCAGCCTGCCCAGTTGCACAGGTGCAGGCTGTTCATAAGGTAATTGGCGTTCGCCACGGGTGGTGGGTATATTCACTAATTAGGCCCTAATTAACAAGCAGCGGTTAATTACTAGGTACAGTTACTTGCTTGTATGCATGTTTGTTGATTGAAAAATAGAAACCAGTGGTCCCATATGCTTACCTTAATTCGAATGAATACTGTAAGAAGGTTACAGAGGGAAAATCGACGGCCCACTTTCGTGTCCAGGGCACAGCTGGTCGAAGCGCTACCGGCCCGGTCAATTTAGACCATCACACGGTGGCGTCAAGGGTAAATATTGCAGCCTCCACCCTTCAGTAGTAAGGGAATAGGACGGAAAAACATCCCAACTTACCGAGAATTGCTCCATACAACTTAGAAAGTAACCCAAAAAGACTTGATGAGCCAGCAGCCTGCCCAGTTGCACAGGTGCAGGCTGTTCATAAGGTAATTGGCGTTCGCCACGGGTGGTGGGTATATTCACTAATTAGGCCCTAATTAACAAGCAGCGGTTAATTACTAGGTACAGTTACTTGCTTGTATGCATGTTTGTTGATTGAAAAATAGAAACCAGTGGTCCCATATGCTTACCTTAATTCGAATGAATACTGTAAGAAGGTTACAGAGGGAAAATCGACGGCCCACTTTCGTGTCCAGGGCACAGCTGGTCGAAGCGCTACCGGCCCGGTCAATTTAGACCATCACACGGTGGCGTCAAGGGTAAATATTGCAGCCTCCACCCTTCAGTAGTAAGGGAATAGGACGGAAAAACATCCCAACTTACCGAGAATTGCTCCATACAACTTAGAAAGTAACCCAAAAAGACTTGATGAGCCAGCAGCCTGCCCAGTTGCACAGGTGCAGGCTGTTCATAAGGTAATTGGCGTTCGCCACGGGTGGTGGGTATATTCACTAATTAGGCCCTAATTAACAAGCAGCGGTTAATTACTAGGTACAGTTACTTGCTTGTATGCATGTTTGTTGATTGAAAAATAGAAACCAGTGGTCCCATATGCTTACCTTAATTCGAATGAATACTGTAAGAAGGTTACAGAGGGAAAATCGACGGCCCACTTTCGTGTCCAGGGCACAGCTGGTCGAAGCGCTACCGGCCCGGTCAATTTAGACCATCACACGGTGGCGTCAAGGGTAAATATTGCAGCCTCCACCCTTCAGTAGTAAGGGAATAGGACGGAAAAACATCCCAACTTACCGAGAATTGCTCCATACAACTTAGAAAGTAACCCAAAAAGACTTGATGAGCCAGCAGCCTGCCCAGTTGCACAGGTGCAGGCTGTTCATAAGGTAATTGGCGTTCGCCACGGGTGGTGGGTATATTCACTAATTAGGCCCTAATTAACAAGCAGCGGTTAATTACTAGGTACAGTTACTTGCTTGTATGCATGTTTGTTGATTGAAAAATAGAAACCAGTGGTCCCATATGCTTACCTTAATTCGAATGAATACTGTAAGAAGGTTACAGAGGGAAAATCGACGGCCCACTTTCGTGTCCAGGGCACAGCTGGTCGAAGCGCTACCGGCCCGGTCAATTTAGACCATCACACGGTGGCGTCAAGGGTAAATATTGCAGCCTCCACCCTTCAGTAGTAAGGGAATAGGACGGAAAAACATCCCAACTTACCGAGAATTGCTCCATACAACTTAGAAAGTAACCCAAAAAGACTTGATGAGCCAGCAGCCTGCCCAGTTGCACAGGTGCAGGCTGTTCATAAGGTAATTGGCGTTCGCCACGGGTGGTGGGTATATTCACTAATTAGGCCCTAATTAACAAGCAGCGGTTAATTACTAGGTACAGTTACTTGCTTGTATGCATGTTTGTTGATTGAAAAATAGAAACCAGTGGTCCCATATGCTTACCTTAATTCGAATGAATACTGTAAGAAGGTTACAGAGGGAAAATCGACGGCCCACTTTCGTGTCCAGGGCACAGCTGGTCGAAGCGCTACCGGCCCGGTCAATTTAGACCATCACACGGTGGCGTCAAGGGTAAATATTGCAGCCTCCACCCTTCAGTAGTAAGGGAATAGGACGGAAAAACATCCCAACTTACCGAGAATTGCCTCCATACAACTTAGAAAGTAACCCAAAAAGACTTGATGAGCCAGCAGCCTGCCCAGTTGCACAGGTGCAGGCTGTTCATAAGGTAATTGGCGTTCGCCACGGGTGGTGGGTATATTCACTAATTAGGCCCTAATTAACAAGCAGCGGTTAATTACTAGGTACAGTTACTTGCTTGTATGCATGTTTGTTGATTGAAAAATAGAAACCAGTGGTCCCATATGCTTACCTTAATTCGAATGAATACTGTAAGAAGGTTACAGAGGGAAAATCGACGGCCCACTTTCGTGTCCAGGGCACAGCTGGTCGAAGCGCTACCGGCCCGGTCAATTTAGACCATCACACGGTGGCGTCAAGGGTAAATATTGCAGCCTCCACCCTTCAGTAGTAAGGGAATAGGACGGAAAAACATCCCAACTTACCGAGAATTGCTCCATACAACTTAGAAAGTAACCCAAAAAGACTTGATGAGCCAGCAGCCTGCCCAGTTGCACAGGTGCAGGCTGTTCATAAGGTAATTGGCGTTCGCCACGGGTGGTGGGTATATTCACTAATTAGGCCCTAATTAACAAGCAGCGGTTAATTACTAGGTACAGTTACTTGCTTGTATGCATGTTTGTTGATTGAAAAATAGAAACCAGTGGTCCCATATGCTTACCTTAATTCGAATGAATACTGTAAGAAGGTTACAGAGGGAAAATCGACGGCCCACTTTCGTGTCCAGGGCACAGCTGGTCGAAGCGCTACCGGCCCGGTCAATTTAGACCATCACACGGTGGCGTCAAGGGTAAATATTGCAGCCTCCACCCTTCAGTAGTAAGGGAATAGGACGGAAAAACATCCCAACTTACCGAGAATTGCTCCATACAACTTAGAAAGTAACCCAAAAAGACTTGATGAGCCAGCAGCCTGCCCAGTTGCACAGGTGCAGGCTGTTCATAAGGTAATTGGCGTTCGCCACGGGTGGTGGGTATATTCACTAATTAGGCCCTAATTAACAAGCAGCGGTTAATTACTAGGTACAGTTACTTGCTTGTATGCATGTTTGTTGATTGAAAAATAGAAACCAGTGGTCCCATATGCTTACCTTAATTCGAATGAATACTGTAAGAAGGTTACAGAGGGAAAATCGACGGCCCACTTTCGTGTCCAGGGCACAGCTGGTCGAAGCGCTACCGGCCCGGTCAATTTAGACCATCACACGGTGGCGTCAAGGGTAAATATTGCAGCCTCCACCCTTCAGTAGTAAGGGAATAGGACGGAAAAACATCCCAACTTACCGAGAATTGCTCCATACAACTTAGAAAGTAACCCAAAAAGACTTGATGAGCCAGCAGCCTGCCCAGTTGCACAGGTGCAGGCTGTTCATAAGGTAATTGGCGTTCGCCACGGGTGGTGGGTATATTCACTAATTAGGCCCTAATTAACAAGCAGCGGTTAATTACTAGGTACAGTTACTTGCTTGTATGCATGTTTGTTGATTGAAAAATAGAAACCAGTGGTCCCATATGCTTACCTTAATTCAATGAATACTGTAAGAAGGTTACAGAGGGAAAATCGACGGCCCACTTTCGTGTCCAGGGCACAGCTGGTCGAAGCGCTACCGGCCCGGTCAATTTAGACCATCACACGGTGGCGTCAAGGGTAAATATTGCAGCCTCCACCCTTCAGTAGTAAGGGAATAGGACGGAAAAACATCCCAACTTACCGAGAATTGCTCCATACAACTTAGAAAGTAACCCAAAAAGACTTGATGAGCCAGCAGCCTGCCCAGTTGCACAGGTGCAGGCTGTTCATAAGGTAATTGGCGTTCGCCACGGGTGGTGGGTATATTCACTAATTAGGCCCTAATTAACAAGCAGCGGTTAATTACTAGGTACAGTTACTTGCTTGTATGCATGTTTGTTGATTGAAAAATAGAAACCAGTGGTCCCATATGCTTACCTTAATTCGAATGAATACTGTAAGAAGGTTACAGAGGGAAAATCGACGGCCCACTTTCGTGTCCAGGGCACAGCTGGTCGAAGCGCTACCGGCCCGGTCAATTTAGACCATCACACGGTGGCGTCAAGGGTAAATATTGCAGCCTCCACCCTTCAGTAGTAAGGGAATAGGACGGAAAAACATCCCAACTTACCGAGAATTGCTCCATACAACTTAGAAAGTAACCCAAAAAGACTTGATGAGCCAGCAGCCTGCCCAGTTGCACAGGTGCAGGCTGTTCATAAGGTAATTGGCGTTCGCCACGGGTGGTGGGTATATTCACTAATTAGGCCCTAATTAACAAGCAGCGGTTAATTACTAGGTACAGTTACTTGCTTGTATGCATGTTTGTTGATTGAAAAATAGAAACCAGTGGTCCCATATGCTTACCTTAATTCGAATGAATACTGTAAGAAGGTTACAGAGGGAAAA
Source organism: Ascidiella aspersa (assembly GCF_963924565.1). Lineage (NCBI taxonomy): Eukaryota > Metazoa > Chordata > Ascidiacea > Phlebobranchia > Ascidiidae > Ascidiella > Ascidiella aspersa. The sequence goes on along the minus strand of NW_028147135.1, from coordinate 1,543 downwards.
TCGACGGCCCACTTTCGTGTCCAGGGCACAGCTGGTCGAAGCGCTACCGGCCCGGTCAATTTAGACCATCACACGGTGGCGTCAAGGGTAAATATTGCAGCCTCCACCCTTCAGTAGTAAGGGAATAGGACGGAAAAACATCCCAACTTACCGAGAATTGCTCCATACAGCTTAGAAAGTAACCCAAAAAGACTTGATGAGCCAGCAGCCTGCCCAGTTGCACAGGTGCAGGCTGTTCATAAGGTAATTGGCGTTCGCCACGGGTGGTGGGTATATTCACTAATTAGGCCCTAATTAACAAGCAGCGGTAAATTACTAGGTACAGTTACTTGCTTGTATGCATGTTTGTTGATTGAAAAATAGAAACCAGTGGTCCCGTATGCTTACCTTAATTCGAATGAATACTGTAAGAAGGTTACAGAGGGCAAATCGACGGCCCACTTTCGTGTCCAGGGCACAGCTGGTCGAAGCGCTACCGGCCCGGTCAATTTAGACCATCACACGGTGGCGTCAAGGGTAAATATTGCAGCCTCCACCCTTCAGTAGTAAGGGAATAGGACGGAAAAAGACCCCAACTTACCGAGAATTGCTCCATACAGCTTAGAAAGTAACCCAAAAAGACTTGATGAGCCAGCAGCCTGCCCAGTTGCACAGGTGCAGGCTGTTCATAAGGTAATTGGCGTTCGCCACGGGTGGTGGGTATATTCACTAATTAGGCCCTAATTAACAAGCAGCGGTAAATTACTAGGTACAGTTACTTGCTTGTATGCATGTTTGTTGATTGAAAAATAGAAACCAGTGGTCCCGTATGCTTACCTTAATTCGAATGAATACTGTAAGAAGGTTACAGAGGGCAAATCGACGGCCCACTTTCGTGTCCAGGGCACAGCTGGTCGAAGCGCTACCGGCCCGGTCAATTTAGACCATCACACGGTGGCGTCAAGGGTAAATATTGCAGCCTCCACCCTTCAGTAGTAAGGGAATAGGACGGAAAAAGACCCCAACTTACCGAGAATTGCTCCATACAGCTTAGAAAGTAACCCAAAAAGACTTGATGAGCCAGCAGCCTGCCCAGTTGCACAGGTGCAGGCTGTTCATAAGGTAATTGGCGTTCGCCACGGGTGGTGGGTATATTCACTAATTAGGCCCTAATTAACAAGCAGCGGTAAATTACTAGGTACAGTTACTTGCTTGTATGCATGTTTGTTGATTGAAAAATAGAAACCAGTGGTCCCGTATGCTTACCTTAATTCGAATGAATACTGTAAGAAGGTTACAGAGGGCAAATCGACGGCCCACTTTCGTGTCCAGGGCACAGCTGGTCGAAGCGCTACCGGCCCGGTCAATTTAGACCATCACACGGTGGCGTCAAGGGTAAATATTGCAGCCTCCACCCTTCAGTAGTAAGGGAATAGGACGGAAAAAGACCCCAACTTACCGAGAATTGCTCCATACAGCTTAGAAAGTAACCCAAAAAGACTTGATGAGCCAGCAGCCTGCCCAGTTGCACAGGTGCAGGCTGTTCATAAGGTAATTGGCGTTC
>NW_028147134.1:0-12164 GCF_963924565.1 Ascidiella aspersa | reverse complement strand
ACAGATCGGATGTATTTATATATATAATAATCTATTAATTTAATATTTCTTTACTTAAAAGAACAATTAAATTCACAGAATATTTTTAATTCCAGCATGTAATGCCTGTTTAACAATTCCAACTGTATAATTAATAACAATAGTCTCTGTTTTTAAGTTTCATACCAATATTGCGAATTACGGTTATTTATTTTAAATTTTTGAACACACTTTTTGTTTTTTATAGTTCTTAAATCCAACTGTGCCAAGTACATCTTGCAAATGGTGGGTGTCGATAATTGCTTGGAAATCCTGGCTCATGCCCAGCGATACCACCTCACCGAAATAGAGGAAAGAGCAAAACAAGTGATACATGACAACTTTGAAGCTGTTGTGCAACAAGATGACTTTAAACAACTGGATTTTGACTCTATGTCTGCAATAATCAATCATGAAAATACCAAGGTAACTTAAGTATGACATTTTTTTTTAATTGAGGCTGGAAATAATAAAGATGGGATTTAAAAAAGGGTATTGCTGACTTAGGATTGTGGTGCATTTTAATATCAGGTTGTCTAATTATTCTAAATTCCAGTTTGTGTTTAACATATATGTATACTTAGACAACCTTATTAACTTTTCACAGTTTGTGTTTTTTTTCTTATCATTTAGAAACAAGGAGAGTCTGTTTTCACTGGAATTATTCAATGGGTTCACTTCAAACTTTCCAGTCGTAGGGAACATTTTGTTAACCTCTTCTCTCAACTTGACCTTTCAACTCTTTCTGGTGAATTCTTGCAGACCACTGTTATTGATGAGGTTGGTTTAGTTATTTCAATTGCCTTAACTCACTAGGTTTGCATGAAATTACTGCTGCAGTAACTTTAAAAAATCAATTTGTTTTTTACATTTTAAAATTTCAATTTGTTTATGAATGTACAATACAGTAGTTTTTTGTGTCTTTTATGTTGTGTATTACTTTTACCTTGCTAAACTAATGGTAAAATTAAAACAAATTAAAGATGGCATTTTTTTCTCTAAACAAATTTCACATTCGATCATGTTTTATTATTCGGGTTCTGACTTCTAATTCACCAGTACTAAGTTTTTGCCTATAATTAAATTAATGCATTGATTTTGCCATACAAATTAGCATACATCTTTAAAGCTGAATTCTTTTAGTATAAATAATTGTTAACCTACAACTATGTTGTTATTTGCTTTTAAGTTTCTTGTCCGAGAGAATTTTGCTTGTTGTCGTTCTGTGATGGATGCCATGAGAAATTTTCTTCTAAAACCCAAACCCCAAGGTCATCAACCCCAAGCTCAAGGTTACTATTAGTTTATCAGCAGTTATTTTAAGTGTATATCAAAATATATTTAAGTGTAAATCTGATGTCTAACATTATATGTGTAGCATATACCAGCATTTTTGCATATATGTATTTTTTATTGCTGCAGGTTTGTTATTCTGATTCATTAATTTTTCGTTTTTTAGTCGCTATTAAAGAAGGTAAATGTGAAAGCTACTCAAATAATTAATCAATTGTGAAACAGAATATCGACACAATTTTAGCGGTAATGCATTTAAAATTTAGTCATTTATAGAAATATATCTAAAATTGCCCATATTTGAATATATAGAATTAAAAAGGTGTTTTGTTGCTTATATTGACTTCATAAAGTAAAAATAATTAATTCTATATTTTTCTAATCTAAAGAAATATATTTAAAATTCTATAAATATTGTTTTTGTTTATTCTCTAATTTAGATGTGTACTGCTACACATCTCTCTCTGTCTCTTAATTTGTGCTTTTTTTCAATTTATAATTTGAATTGTGTTACTCTCAAGCAGAATCAACAAAGATTCTGATGGTTGGAGGTTTAAATTCAGAGAAACAATGTGTTCTAATTGATGTAGTGACTAAGCAAAAAGAAGTATTGCCGGTAAATAATGGTGTATAATTACTGTGTATATATAAACATGTGTATTATTAAAAATACAAAGTTCACTTTCCACTAAAACAACAAACAACCAAAGTGAACTGTGCAGTATAAAACTATTTTTAAAAACTTCACTTAATTGATTTATTAAATTTTGACCGAAACAAAACGATTTGCAGATAACAAAACTTGATGGGAATTTGTTAAACAAGTTGCACATATTGTGTACATATGATTAACCGTAAAATTCTATGCCACTTTTGCCCAATCGCGTTTTTTGCTCCGCTTACGCTGACAGCACAAACAGATGTTGAGTATTTTTCAACCGCTTCTATTTTAGGTGTCATTTATAGCATAAGGGCGCCACCAAACAGCATATCGTGGTGTAGCAATATTTGGGTGTTGCTGTATATTGCGTTAATCAAAGCCCCTGTAAAGCAATCTGTATTGTGATAACGTAAAGTCGTATACCTTCCAGACTTCTCACGAGGCTTTCTTAATTCATTGTAGCTTTATAATGTTACAGGTGACGAAAGTTTGTGGGAATTTAAAAAAAATCAAACGTGTTGGGTTAAAAATCTATAACATAAATCTCAGTACTAAGCTTTTGGGCGCCGCTAGTAGTTTGTTATCCAAAAACATTTAAGCCTGTTTTAACAAAGTTTGTGTTATTCGGCTTATTTCGTGCTTTCGTTATAGCCCTTGAAATTTGATTGATATACATGATATTTCCTGATTGTGTGTTTGTTTTAATGCGCGTCTAACTGTGGCGTTTTACCCAACTTATGTTCGTATATTTCCAGCAACCGATCTTGCCAGTTGTTCGCGCGACCGCTGTGAAGTTTATGAACAAGGTTTTCATCTTTGGAGGATTTGGTAAAAACACGAAAAGTTGCCAAATGTTTGACCTCACTGATCGAACTTGGACAGTTTTGGCCGATATGCCAGAAGGTCGATGTGATGCCGCTTGTGCTGTTTCAAATGGTGAGAAACACATTATTTATTGAAAAAAATAAGTGAACCTATGTTGAACATACGCACGTTCGCTTCGGCATTGAAAATTGACGGAAACGTTACAGACTTGTTTCACTATTTAGTCGACTCTTGGCTGTCCGCAATAAGTCCGTCGTCTGTATTAAAATGCTCACTGCAAGTTTTAAAAATTATAAAAATCGTTTCGCCGCAGACATTTTATTTGTACAACCTGTTGCGTAAACGAGCTTAATATTAACATTGTTTTCCCCAAGATTTAAATAGCATTTCTAGAAATTTACCGGAAACTTTTTGAAATTCTAACTTCACGTCGTCGTAAGGATTCAAGCATTGCAAGTAAACCGTGGGTTCGAAGTTGAACTCAGAACCCCGAACATGCTGCTCGTGCCTATTTTAACATTTTTGAACCCCTTTTAAATGAACCGCCTTAACCAGCGGTTGCCAATCTTTTTGTTTATGGGCGGCGCCCTTTGAAAACTCATTAAAACTTACGGCGCCCTACTGAATGCAGAACGGTGCCTACCCTGTCCTTTTAACCTTGGATAGTTTGGCTAACTAGTATTTTATAATTAACTTCTGACTGATACTATCCACAAAAATCGGCGCAACATTATCTGCTGTTCTACAAAAACTTATTTGCTTTGCACAATGGGCCCAAATAGAGCATCTGATTTTAATTGAGTAAGCCTACCATTGTGACATTGACAATACCATTATATTGAGCTTCTATTACCCAATAGCCAATAAAAAAAGAAAAATATAGAAGTTTGTTGTTTGAAAGACACGAATCGTGCGTCAACTTACAAATACAGTAGAATGTGTGTTCGTGTTGGTCGTTTGTCAATTTCTGCCCAAATACCAAGTTATGCTCTTCAAAACAAGCCAAATACCACAATAAAATAAGTTAGAAAGCAGAAAAACTGTGATTGCTTGTAATTATTAGGCTGTGCCGTAACGTAACTTCAAACCGTTGCATTTCTTTTGGTGTTCCACAAGTTTATTTATTTGGACATGTGTTTTAAAAGTTGAAAATCATTGCAATAGAACAACTTTCACCTGATTTTAAGGCGCCCCTGGCAAAGTCTCGCGGCGCCCAGTTTGGGAACCTCTGACTTAAAATGTAATTTATGTTTTTATATATTGTGGGAAGTCGTGTAAAGTATAACTTCATATTTTTATTGATAACCAGCAATGTCACCCTCCGTCAAATCAAAGTGGCTGGGTTCATTTATTTACTGGACATGCATTAATTGTTGGGATTCATATTTAATTTACTTGCACGAACAAAATTCCTTAAATAAAATACGAACATAAGCTCTGCGCAGGGGCAAACAAAAATATGTCGGTCACCAAGTTAAGTGGTTTCACAAAGTTCTAAACTCGAATACTCGGCACAGTGCATTACTCGGCCGGGTCGAGTACTTATCTTAGGAACGCATTTCCGTATCTTACATTCCTACCCTGTGATTTTGTTGCATATTCATTTCTTTGAAATATGTCACTTTCATAAATTGACCATGTTTTATTATAAACTGAGGAGACTGCTGATAAAGTGGAAATTTTAGGTTCTCCCGTTTTAATTGAACTAATAATTACAACTCGATATCTTATGAATGAATACTATTTTTTAACGTTCGTCATTTTGGCAAATGTGTAGTTTTTGGTGCTCATTTTCGCGTATTAAAAAATGTATTCTGTTCAAAAACTTCAACATTTCGATCGGAATATGACGAAATATGAACAATTGCCTGTGTATAATATATGAGCTTGTTTTTGCGAATGTTTTGTGTATATTTTGTGTTTAAAGCTCCGTTTAATATAAATATTTTGATTTGAACCCAGGTTTGATCTACGTCACCGGTGGTCGTGATAACAACTACATGCAACTATCAACTTGTATGATCTACGACCCCGACAACAATTCCTGGAGCAAGGGCCTTGACTTGATGCAACCGAGAAGAGACCACGCAATGGTCGAATTTGAAGGTAAGGATAAAAGTTGACTTTACCTCGCATCGCTATCAGCTGTTTGTGAGTGTTGCCAACTTTCTATCGTTTTATCCAGGGTTATCCAAGATTGACAGCATCGCGGGCCACACTTTTTCGCGTTATGTTTGCGGGCCACAAACCAGGCCTATTAACTAAAAACATTGCACCTGGCTTGTGGCCGCCGGATAAAATTTATCGCAGGTTAAGGCTCGGAGTTATTTGGCTGGAGTCTTGCACAACAGCAAGTTCACGACTGAAAATGCAGCACACTATAAATTGAAAATGTGGAGTTCCACCCAATGAGCGGATTGCTGTATATCCACCCTATTTTATTTACGTAGGCTGTTGTTTCACACCGACTCACAGTCCTGCCACGAACAGTAGGATACAAGTCGGTTTAAACGACACCAGAGCTGTCACATAGGTCGACACAAATATATTTAAAACAGTGCCTTTATCTTGTTAAAGTTTTTAGTTAGTGGGGTGTTGCTGACAAAAAAATAAAAAAATACGTCATTTAGTGTTTCTCAATCCTTTTTCGCGGCGACCCAAATGTAGTTGCTAAAGATTTAAAAAAATAAATATATAAAGCTTGAAATAACTGTCGAAAATTACCAATAACAGTGAATCTTGGTTGATAATAAACTTTTGTGTTGAGTTTTTGTTTGTTGTTTTGCCAGGTTCACTTTTTGTTATTGGTGGATGGAACAACTCATCCCGCCTCAACTCATGTGAGAAGTTCTCGGATAATCGGTGGTCAGCAATTCAACACATGAATGAAGCTAGAGATGGTTTATCAGTTGCTGCGTTTCAAGGAAACATTTACGCAACTTGCGGTTCCAATGGTAATTGTATTGTTTACCTTCTTAGTAAAACATTTAATAGGTGGATAAATATTTTATAGAGACATCCAACAAGCGCAAAACTAACTACTTTCATTGATTTGTGTTAAAAATTTACGAAGAAAACTTTTAAACAGCAGAAAAGATTTCTTTATTAAAGTTTACCCGAAATAGAGACGACGACACGACGTTATTTTGAACAGATTCTGAAATATAATTATTATAATTTAATAATACGAATGTTGCTAAAATCAGTTGGTTGAATTTGCGCAATTCTGATCATAAACCACAATTAAAAGTATCCCAATATGAATATGGAAAGGCCCTGGAGCTTTTAAAATTGTTGGCCCACTTGTAAAATAACTACACACTAAGTATTCACGAAGTTATGCGTGGGCCACTGGGTAATGGCGGTTGTTTACCCCTTCCCGTAATCCTGAACGTTTTCCAATTAACAAAACGCACAAGAGGTGATGAGGAACTTAATATTGCGCAACAAGTTCCCAGCTAACAACTGTTCAGTGTGTAAAGTAGATATCACGACACATTAGGTCAACTTGTAGTTTGAACTGCGGATGTCCGACACTTGACATTTTACTCCGATAGCGATAGACGATATTTTATATATTAGAATATAAACGTCATTGCTAGGCTCAAACATTCAAATCGATTAAATTAAAACTTTAAAATGCATTTTTCCAGGTTAAAAAACATTAGCAAAAATTGTTTTTTTGCGTTAAAAAAAATTAGTTACTTCTTGTTGTTGACGTATATTATGTTTTATTGTTTAAGGTAGAAATGGCTGCGTTAAATCACAAATTGTTGCTGAAATTACAATATTACTTTGGTATCGGATCGGCACCGATACCGTTCTATTATCGGACGAGTGCCGATACTATTATTCACATTGGGTATCGGCTCCGATCCTAAATTATCGGAACACTTAAAATACACGCAGTATCGGTAAAGGGTATATAAAAAACTAATTGATAACAAGGCATTTTTTCTAATTGGATAAGTACTCCAATTTATACATTAAAGATAAACAGGGACGCCGGAGAGGGGGGCGCGGGGGTCAAGCGCCCCTCCTGCCCTTTGCTAAGGGCAAAAGTGCCCTTTACATGAAAAATGATATATTGCTTTCACAACGTTAAATATTATGCGACCGAAATCATAGAGCAGTGTTGTACAGGCATTTTTTTGTAAGAAACTTGGCTCAAGCCGAGTACTAAAAGTTTCCTAAATTTCCTATTGTTTTCTATTGTTTAAGAGAACAATAGAACAATGGAACAAAAGAATCTGTTAAGATTAACAGTGATTGTTCTTTTCGAGAAATCCGAGTACCCAGTTTCTTATAGAGGGTTTCTTATAAAAAAATGCGTGTAGCCAAGTGGGTGCCTAGGCCCCTAATCCAAACTTTTAGAAAAATATAAAATGTTACTGTTTATGGGTATTTTCGTTTTTTGCCAAGCTCTTCAGACAGACATCCTGACAACGCCTATGGCATAACTTAACATTTTTAAGTCAATTAAGCCCAATGCACACCGCCGTCGTTATCGTGTCGTATGCGACGCCGCCGAGCGCTTACGTATGCCAATGCACACCGCGTCAGAGCATACGGAGAGAAGCGAATTTTTGAAAAAAAAAAACTTCCGGGGGAGCACCCCCGGACACCCCAATATTTCGGCTCGCTACGCTCGCCTGCGGTGTTGCCCTAACCAAAAAAGTCGCCCCCTTGCCCTGAAATCGCTCCGGCGTCCCTGAAGATAAACAAAAATATTCAGTAGAGGGCTGGTGTACAAATAAGTAAACTTGTTGTTGTTGTTTACGACTAACCCTTCGTATTATGCCACAATGCTATAAAGTGGCGTTATGTTTATTGCGATAAAGCAATTAAAAGTTGCGAGGTAAACACATGTGTTTTTGTGCCACTGTGAAACCAAGCTAAAAGCGAAACTGATAGTTAACATTTCTAGGTATCGGCTGAAAAGCGTCGAAGTATATTCCAAAATAGCGAGCACATCATTGTGTTCGTGGCACTTAGTTGGGTTTTCTTAGTGAGCCCCCTTTCTTTTGCACCCCCTTACTTACCCAACACGCCTTCATAGAGGCGCGACCCAACAACCAAAAAGCACTTCTAGATCAATATTATCTAACGTTAGTTGCGAAAATCGCCAATACTCGTTTAAGTTCAGTATCCATTGTAATTTTGTTGGATTTTTTCAACTTTGCCATGAGTCATCCCTTTAGTTGTTAGTTGCAAGTCATCAGCTGCTAAATCTAGCCACGATGAGATTCTAATTCACGACCTCAGTCATACCAGAACCGTTGCTCTATTAACTAAACTAAGCAATTTCAGGTGGGAGCATGTCGACAAAAGTCATGACACCGTTTCTTGTAGCATGTTGTGTGTGCAACTTAAACTAATTTTGACGATCACTTCGGCATAAGCTAAAGCTAAACAAATAAACATTTTAAAAACATCTCTTACAGCACGAAATATTACTGGATAATTTTGTAAAATACTTTTGCAATGTTTTTTGTTGTATAAAAATAATTGAAAAACGTCTTTTTCATTTTCCGCCTGTTAGCGACACGAAGGCTCCTAAACATTTCGAGCCCTGCAGTAGTTTCGAACCGAATTCTTATTTCATTCAGATATTTCCAATTGGTCAAAGCTGAGCTCAGTAGAACGATACGACCCCAGAAGCAACTCGTGGACTCAAGTTCGACCCACCAACGTTGGACAGAAATATCATGCAACTTGTGTGTTGCAAGGAAAACTACATGTTATTTGCGGGTGAGGATTCCGAAATAAAAATAATTTAACTACCATAAATTAAAAAAAAATACGACTTTTAATAAAATCGGTGAACTGTAGTGGGATTTATTGTTGCTTTTCCATGATTTTTTATATTTTCCTGATAAGATAACAAAACGATGGCTTTATATTTAGCGAATAAAGTTGCTGTTTTCGTATTTTTTTTTCGCATGTTTTTTTCGTATTTTTTTTTCGTAGGTATATATTTAAACCATTGTTCCTGCCATTAATACTTTTTATGGTTGTTTTTATTTGTGATTTATTATTGCGTTTCCACCATTTTATATATATTTTCTTAAAAAGCGAACAAAATGATGGCTTTGTTGCTATTCGCCCGAGACACAGATATAATTGCAATTAAAACAAACAAAAAAATACTTTAAGAATTCACTTTCACCATTGTTGTCATAAAGAGCACAAGTAAGGTTAGAGTAATAATTAAATGGCTTCTTAATTGTATTTGGGCTCAGATTGGAGCTCACTTCAATTCTATTTTCCCGATGTGAAACTCATTTTTCTTGGCGTTTATGTTTTCTAGATATATTTAACCTATGGTTTTTAGCATTAATACTATGCTAAACAATATTCGTCGGTTAAGAATGTCACTGATTGTTTCTAATAATAATGCTTGCTAAAGTTTAACAAATTGTTTATATCGTTGTTGTACATCTTTTCGCAGATACAAAGAGAAATCGGTTGAAGTTTACGACCCGCAAGAAAACAAGTGGACCGTTTGTTTCCACACTGAGGATTTTGCCACCTGCGGTTGTATTGTTGCAGTTTAAATGGCGCAGAGCCTAACATTGGCTTGCCCAATTCCACAAAGTTTTTTGCGTCCATTGTCAAGTGCCCATTTGCTTCACAAACCCAAGATGTTGCCAACATTAAGGCTGTCCTATTTTTCCAATCATCCAATGATGTGAAAAACGTGAATATCAATTAGCAATCACTAATATATTTTGTGGACGTATATACCTATATTGCCTATTATCTCGTTTTAAACAAAGTTGTATTTCAAATGTTGTACCAAACTGATTGTTTCTTTACTTAACCTGTAAAATTTTATAGCCTATAACAGGGGTGGGCAAACTGCGGCTCTCCGGCATCCTTTTTGTGGCTCTTCTAGTTGAATCGTAAAATTTCAAAAAAATTGTAAAGGTTACCAAGAGTAGCGTCTATAAACGTTTCTCTCTTTTTCTTTTTTTTATTTAGGCCAGATTTCGTTTATGACGTAACACGAGACACAGAGTCCGAAGAGTTACAGTAATATCCCGGTTAAGTCCGCAAAAAATTCCAAAAAAATCTGGATTAAAGTTTATCAAAAATATTTTTTCATTGTAAAATAGGTCACCAACTCTGCTAAAATAATGTCACAAGAAACTAAAAGCACAACAAACGCTGTGACAACATTAAAGATATTTAACGGATGTTTAAACATAATTATCATGTGCATCGTCAACTGCTGCATATTTTGCACATTTTTGCCATTCTCTGAACGAGGGCTGTTCAGCAATTTGCTTTGCTCTTAAACAATAAACGTAGAACCGGAAGACTTGCGCGGCGCAAGTGTCAACCCGCAGATACATCATATATTTTCGTTTATCATACTTTCGTGCAAGACTTCACTTACTAGGGTGTCCTGGGACACTCAATGCAGTAATAAGTTACAGTCTCTGAAATTCACTTGAAAGTTTGCCTTTTCCTGACACTTCGTACAGTTAAAACTGCACTATTAGAGCTTAATTTACTGGCGTAACACCCTCACTTCACACGTTATGGGATCAAATGGGTGAACGCTGATTTTAGTTAATTTATTGTTAGGTTTGGCAGAAATCTCCAAGACGTGTTAAAATGTCCTTTATTTAGCACAATGTGAATTATAATTGTCAAAGGCGTGTAAACACGCACTAATTATTATGACTTTAAAAGAGTTTGTTGTGCTGAGAAGTAGCCTATTTTCTTTGCGCTACCCACTGTACTGCGCGTACACCAAAACATAGCTAAAAATGTTAAGTCCGCACCTACCAGGTAAGTCCGCACAAGCCTGTAAAATTCAATTTGCGGACTTAACCGGGATATTACTGTAGTTAACAAAATACTGATATTAATGAATATTGTGCGTGTTATTTTGCTATTACCGTTATTATTATTGTGTTGATTATTACCGTTTTGTTATATTACAATTCTGTTATTATTGTGGCTGGCCTTGCATTATTTACCGTTATGGTATTGAAATAATTGTGAGGCTCTTTGGTGCTTGTATTTTCTGCAAATGGCTCTTCCATTGAATACATTTGCCCACCCCTGGCATATAATGTGTACAACTTTATTCTGTTATTTTTCTTTTATGAAATGAGTTGATATAATATGTTATTTATGCTAAAGTTCAGAAGCAAGCTTGTTTTTGTTTTTATTTCAAGTTGTTATTTTTTGATGCAAGTTGCGAGCCCCACCCAGTGGTGGATTTTTTTTTTTGCATTTTTTGATATCATTTGTTTTGCAAATATGCAATCTTCTGTAAAAAATTACATTTTCTTCTTTTAGACGTTTAGATTTTTTGTTACTCATCGATGACATTTATACAATAAAGTTTTACCAAAAACAACTTCAACTCTTTTCAAACCGTTGTATTCTTCCTTCACTTTATTCGACTTGTTACATCGGGGTTTGCGCTTGACATTGCGGTGCAGGACGCTCGACAAACGCCGCCTTTCCATATCGGCTCCTCGGTCCCTGGACTCATGTATAGGCCTACCCACTAAACCAGTGTTCCTAACGTGAGGTACGCGTACCACTAGAGGTACGCGAAGGTTTTTCAGGTGGTACGCGAGTAGCTTAGGTTTTTTTCCACAAAACCCTGGATTCACAACTTTATATTTTGTTTACCTGTTTTTTGTTTACATAAAAAAAATTCCCCATTTTTATTGTTACGTAACTATTCCTGTTGTTTCGAAACAATGCGATCTTCAAAATACAGGCTATGTCAATTGTCGACAAGGAGCACAGTTGCTTTGAAAAGCGTACAACGCTATGGGACAGTGGGCGTTAATTATGTCAAATGATTGCTCTTGATAGATATAAACGTTTTCATACTGCTCGACCATTTTTGGCTTTGCAATTTATTATCAATCTACATTACAGATCCGTGCATACACAGGAAAAGTTTTTTTTACAATATTGTAATGTTAATTCTTTGTTTTATTTAAAAAATAACCGAAACGATACCTAAAAAAGTACACTGGCTGCATTTACCTTGCTTAAATATCAACCAATAAATTAAATAAAGCACTACTGTTTTGTAGCTTAAGTTGCAAATAGCGTTGAATAATGCGTTGTAAGCTAAAACTATTATTCGATCAAATTAGTTGTTCTACAAGAAGTGGTGACACTGTCTGTCGTTGTTACTGCTATCGGCTGCAACCAATATAAGACAAAATAAATGTTTTCCATTTTTACTTTTTAGGCTATGTTCGCGTAATCGCACACGCAAGTTTTATTGCAGTACTTAATTAGTTTATTTCGACGACTTTTATACCAATCCAGAACTACCTAAAAAAACATGATAGTGCTCTAGCGAGATACTGCCATACAGATC
>NW_028147133.1:0-38112 GCF_963924565.1 Ascidiella aspersa | reverse complement strand
GTTTTAGGCACCAGTCATTTCGATGGCGTGGGTTCGAATCCCACCACTGCCAATAGATTTTGTTATTTAAACGCTTTTTGTTTAACCTCCAAGATTTATTATTTAAAATGAATTTCGTGGTACAATAATTGAGACTGAAAAATTGTGTGTTGCACTTAATAATGTTTAAACTCAGGTAGCGTGGCCGAGTGGTCTAAGGCGCTGCTTTTAGGCACCAGTCATTTCGATGGCGTGGGTTCGAATCCCACCGCTGCCAATAGATTTTGTTATTTAAACACTTTTTGTTTAACCTCCAAGATTTATTATTTAAAATGAATTTCGTGGTACAATAATTAAGACGGAAACATTGTGTGTTGCACTTAATAATGTTTAAACACTGGTAGCGTGGCCGAGTGGTCTAAGGCGCTGGTTTAAGGCACCAGTCATTTCGATGGCGTGGGTTCGAATCCCACCGCTGCCAATAGCTTTTGTTATTTAAACACTTTTTGTTTAACCGCCAAGAAATTTACTGGTACAATAATTGAGACGGAAAAATTGTGTGTTGCACTTAATAATGTTTAAACACAGGTAGCGTGGCCGAGTGGTCTAAGGCGCTGGTTTAAGGTACCAGTCATTTCTATGGCGTGGGTTTGAATCCCACCGCTGCCAATAGCTTTTGTTATTTAAACACTTTTTTTTAACCGCCAAGAAATTTACTGGTACAATAATTGAGACGGAAAAATTATGTGTTGCACTTAATAATGTATAAACAGAGGTAGCGTGGTCGAGTGGTCTAAGGCGCTGGTTTAAGGCACCAGTCATTTCGATGGCGTGGGTTCGAATCCCACCGCTGCCAATAGCTTTTGTTGTTTAAACACTTTTTGTTTAACCGCCGAGATTTATTATTTGAAATTCATTTCGTTGTGCAATGATTAAGACGGAAAAATTGTGTGTTGCACTTAATAATGTTGAAACACAGGTAGCGTGGCCGAGTGTTCTAAGGCGCTGGTTTTAGGCACCAGTCATTTCGATTGCGTGGGTTCGAATCCCACCGCTGCCAATAGCTTTTGTTATTTAAACACTTGTTGTTTAACCGCCAAGATTTATTATTTTAAATTCATTTCGTTCTACAATAATTGAGACGGAAAATTTGTTTGTTGCAACTAAGAAATCTTGAACACTGGTAGCGTGGCCGAGTGGTCTAAGGCGCTGTTTTTAGGCACCAGTCATTTCGATGGCGTCGGTTCGAATCCCACCGCTGCCAATAGCTTTTTTTATTTGAACACTTTTTGTTTAACCGCCAAGAATTGTTATTTCACATGAATTTCGTTGTGCAATGATTAAGACGGAAAAATTGTGTGTTGCACTTAATAATGTTTAAACACAGGTAGCGTGGCCGAGTGGTCTAAGGCGCTGGTTTAAGGCACCAGTCATTTCGATGGCGTGGGTTCGAATCCCACCGCTGCCAATAGCTTTTGTTATTTAAACACTTGTTGTTTAACCGCCAAGATTTATTATTTTAAATTAATTTCGTTTTACAATAATTGAGACGGAAAATTTGTTTGTTGCAACTAAGAATTCTTGAACACTGGTAGCGTGGCCGATTGGTCTAAGGCGCTGTTTTTAGGCACCAGTCATTTCGATGGCGTGGGTTCGAATCCCACCGCTGCCAATAGCTTTTGTTATTTAAACACTTGTTGTTTAACCGCCAAGATTTATTATTTAATATTCATTTCGTTCTACAATAATTGAGACGGAAAATTTGTATGTTGCACTTAATAAACTTTGAACACAGGTAGCGTTGCCGAGTGGTCTAAGGCGCTGGTTTTAGGCACCAGTCATTTCGATGGCGTGGGTTCGAATCCCACCGCTGCCATTTGCTTTTGTTATTTGAACACTTTTTGTTTAACCGACACGATTTATTATTTGAAATGCATTTCGTGGTACAATAATTGAGACGGAAAAATTGTGTGTTGCACTTAATAATGTTTAAACACAGGTAGCGTGGCCGAGTGGTCTAAGGCGCTCGTTTAAGGCACCACTCATTTCGATGGCGTGGGTTCGAATCCCACCGCTGCTAATAGCTTTTGTTATTTAAACACTTTTTGTTTAACCTCCAAGATTTATTATTTGAAATGCATTTCGTGGTACAATAATTGAGACGGAAAAATTTTGTGTTGCACTTAATAATGTTTAAACACAGGTAGCGTGGCCGAGTGGTCTAAGGCGCTGGTTTTAGGCACCAGTCATTTCGATTGCGTGGGTTCGAATCCCACCGCTGCCAATAGCTTTTGTTATTTAAACACTTTTTGTTTAACCGCCAAGATTTATTATTTGAAATTCATTTCGTTGTACAATAATTGAGACGGAAAATTTGTTTGTTGCAACTAAGAAATCTTGAACACTGGTAGCGTGACCGAGTGGTCTAAGGCGCTGGTTTAAGGTACCAGTCATTTCGATGGCGTGGGTTCGAATCCCACCGCTGCCAATAGCTTTTGTTATTTAAACACTTTTTGTTTAACCTCCAAGATTTATTATTTGAAATGCATTTCGTGGTACAATAATTGAGACGGAAAAATTGTGTGTTGCACTTAATAATGTTTAAACTCAGGTAGCGTGGCCGAGTGGTCTAACGCGCTGGTTTAAAGCACCAGTCATTTAGATGGCGTGGTTTCGAATCCCACCGCTGCCAATAGCTTTTGTTATTTAAACACTTTTTGTTTAACCGCCACGATTTATTGTTTAAAATGAATTTCGTGGTACAATAATTGAGACGGAAAAATTATGTGTTGCAATTAAGAATTCTTGAACACAGGTAGCGTGGCCGAGTGGTCTAAGGCGCTGGTTTTAGGCACCAGTCATTTCGATGGCGTGGGTTCGAATCCCACCGCTGCCAATAGCTTTTGTTATTTAAACACTTTTTGTTTAACCGCCACGATTTATTGTTTAAAATGAATTTCGTGGTACAATAATTGAGACGGAAAATTTCTATGTTGCACTTAATAATGTTTGAACACAGGTAGCGTGGCCGAGTGGTCTAAGGCGCTGGTTTTAGGCACCAGTCATTTCGATGGCGTGGGTTCGAATCCCACCGCTGCCAATAGCTTTTGTTATTTAAACACTTTTTGTTTAAGCGTCAAGAAATTTAGTGGTACAATAATTGAGACGGAAAAATTGTGTGTTGCGCTTAATAATCTTTAAACACAGGTAGCGTGGCCGAGTGGTCTAAGGCGCTGGTTTAAGGCACCAGTCATTTCGATGGCGTGGGTTCGAATCCCACCGCTGCCAATAGCTTTTGTTATTTAAACACTTTTTGTTTAACCGCCAAGATTTATTGTTTGAAATTCATTTCGTTGTACAATAATTGAGACGGAAAATTTGTTTGTTGCAACTAAGAAATCTTGAACACTGGTAGCGTGGCCGAGTGGTCTAAGGCGCTGGTTTTAGGCACCAGTCATTTCGATGGCGTGGGTTCGAATCCCACCGCTGCCAATAGATTTTGTTATTTGAACACTTTTTGTTTAACCGCCAAGAATTGTTATTTCACAAGAATTTTGTTATGCAATGATTAAGACGGAAAAATTGTGTGTTGCACTTAATAATGTTTAAACACAGGTAGCGTGGCCGAGTGGTCTAAGGCGCTGGTTTAAGGCACCAGTCATTTCGATGGCGTGGGTTCGAATCCCACCGCTGCCAATAGCTTTTGTTATTTAAACACTTTTTGTTTAACCGACAAGATTTATTATTTGAAATGCATTTCGTGGTACAATAATTGAGACGGAAAAATTGTGTGTTGCAATTAAGAATTCTTGAACACAGGTAGCGTGGCCGAGTGGTCTAAGGCGCTGGTTTTAGGCACCAGTCATTTCGATGGCGTGGGTTCGAATCCCACCGCTGCCAATAGCTTTTGTTATTTAAACACTTTTTGTTTAACCGACAAGATTTATTATTTGAAATGAATTTCGTGGTACAATAATTGAGACGGAAAAGTTGTGTAATGCAATCAAGAATTCTTGAACACAGGTAGCGTGGCCGAGTGGTCTAAGGCGCTGGTATAAGGCACCAGTCTATTCGATGGCGTGGGTTCGAATCCCACCGCTGCCAATAGCTTTTGTTATTTGAACACTTTTTGTTTAACCGCCACGATTTATTGTTTAAAATGAATTTCGTGGTACAATAATTGAGGCGGAAAATTTGTTTGTTGCAACTAAGAAATCTTGAACACTGGTAGCGTGGTCGAGTGGTCTAAGGCGCTGGTTTTAGGCACCAGTCATTTCGATGGCGTGGGTTCGAATCCCACCGCTGCCAATAGCTTTTTTTATTTAAACACTTTTTGTTTAACCGCCAAGAATTGTTATTTCACATGAATTTCGTTGTGCAATGATTAAGACGGAAAAATTGTCTGTTGCACTTAATAATGTTTACACACAGGTAGCGTGGCCGAGTGGTCTAAGGCGCTGGTTTAAGGCACCAGTCATTTCGATGGCGTGGGTTCGAATCCCACCGCTGCCAATAGCCTTTTTTATTTAAACGCTTTTTGTTTAACCGCCAAGATTTATTATTTCACATGAATTTCGTTGTGCAATGATTAAGACGGAAAAATTGTGTGTTGCACTTAATAATTTTTAAACACAGGTAGCGTGGCCGAGTGGTCTAATGCGCTGGTTTAAGGCACCAGTCATTTCGATGGCGTGGGTTCGAATCCCACCGCTGCCAATAGCTTTTGTTATTTGAACACTTTTTGTTTAACCGCCACGATTTATTGTTTAAAATGAATTTCGTGGTACAATAATTGAGGCGGAAAATTTGTTTGTTGCAACTAAGAAATCTTGAACACTGGTAGCGTGGTCGAGTGGTCTAAGGCGCTGGTTTTAGGCACCAGTCATTTGATGGCGTGGGTTCGAATCCCACCGCTGCCAATAGCTTTTTTTATTTAAACACTTTTTGTTTAACCGCCAAGAATTGTTATTTCACATGAATTTCGTTGTGCAATGATTAAGACGGAAAAATTGTCTGTTGCACTTAATAATGTTTACACACAGGTAGCGTGGCCGAGTGGTCTAAGGCGCTGGTTTAAGGCACCAGTCATTTCGATGGCGTGGGTTCGAATCCCACCGCTGCCAATAGCCTTTTTTATTTAAACGCTTTTTGTTTAACCGCCAAGATTTATTATTTCACATGAATTTCGTTGTGCAATGATTAAGACGGAAAAATTGTGTGTTGCACTTAATAATTTTTAAACACAGTTAGCGTGGCCGAGTGGTCTAATGCGCTGGTTTAAGGCACCAGTCATTTCGATGGCGTGGGTTCGAATCCCACCGCTGCCAATAGCTTTTGTTATTTGAACACTTTTTGTTTAACCGCCACGATTTATTGTTTAAAATGAATTTCGTGGTACAATAATTGAAACGGAAAATTTATATGTTGCACTTAATAATCTTTGAACACAGGTAGCGTGGCCGAGTGGTCTAAGGCGCTGGTTTTAGGCACCAGTCATTTCGATGGCGTGGGTTCGAATCCCACCGCTGCCAATAGCTTTTGTTATTTAAACACTTTTTGTTTAACCGACAAGATTTATTATTTGAAATGCATTTCGTGGTACAATAATTGAGACGGAAAAATTGTGTGTTGCACTTAATAATGTTTAATCACAGGTAGCGTGGCCGAGTGGTCTAAGGCGCTGGTTTAAGGCACCAGTCATTTCGATGGCGTGGGTTCGAATCCCACCGCTGCCAATAGCTTTTGTTATTTGAACACTTTTTGTTTAACCGCCACGATTTATTGTTTAAAATGAATTTCGTGGTACAATAATTGAGGCGGAAAATTTGTTTGTTGCAACTAAGAAATCTTGAACACTGGTAGCGTGGTCGAGTGGTCTAAGGCGCTGGTTTTAGGCACCAGTCATTTCGATGGCGTGGGTTCGAATCCCACCGCTGCCAATAGCTTTTTTTATTTAAACACTTTTTGTTTAACCGCCAAGAATTGTTATTTCACATGAATTTCGTTGTGCAATGATTAAGACGGAAAAATTGTGTGTTGCACTTAATAATTTTTAAACACAGGTAGCGTGGCCGAGTGGTCTAATGCGCTGGTTTAAGGCACCAGTCATTTCGATGGCGTGGGTTCGAATCCCACCGCTGCCAATAGCTTTTGTTATTTGAACACTTTTTGTTTAACCGCCACGATTTATTGTTTAAAATGAATTTCGTGGTACAATAATTGAAACGGAAAATTTATATGTTGCACTTAATAATCTTTGAACACAGGTAGCGTGGCCGAGTGGTCTAAGGCGCTGGTTTTAGGCACCAGTCATTTCGATGGCGTGGGTTCGAATCCCAGCGATGCCAATAGCTTTTGTTATTTGAACACTTTTTGTTTAACCGCCACGATTTATTGTTTAAAATGAATTTCGTGGTACAATAATTGAAACGGAAAAATTGTGTGTTGCACTTAATAATGTTTAAACACAGGTATCGTGGCCGAGTGGTCTAATGCGCTGGTCTAAGGCACCAGTCATTTCGATGGCGTGGGTTCGAATCCCACCGCTGCCAATAGCTTTTGTTATTTAAACACTTTTTGTTTAACCGACAAGATTTATTATTTGAAATGCATTTCGTGGTACAATAATTGAGACGGAAAAATTGTGTGTTGCACTTAATAATGTTTAATCACAGGTAGCGTGGCCGAGTGGTCTAAGGCGCTGGTTTAAGGCACCAGTCATTTCGATGGCGTGGGTTCGAATCCCACCGCTGCCAATAGCTTTTGTTATTTAAACACTTTTTGTTTAACCTCCAAGATTTATTATTTGAAATGCATTTCGTGGTACAATAATTGAGACGGAAAAATTGTGTGTTGCACTTAATAATGTTTAATCACAGGTAGCGTGGCCGAGTGGTCTAAGGCGCTGGTTTAAGGCACCAGACATTTCGATGGCGTGGGTTCGAATCCCACCGCTGCCAATAGCTTTTGTTATTTAAACACTTTTTGTTTAACCTCCAAGATTTATTATTTGAAATGCATTTCGTGGTACAATAATTGAGACGGAAAAATTGTGTGTTGCACTTAATAATGTTTAATCACAGGTAGCGTGGCCGAGTGGTCTAAGGCGCTGGTTTAAGGCACCAGTCATTTCGATGGCGTGGGTTCGAATCCCACCGCTGCCAATAGCTTTTGTTATTTGAACACTTTTTGTTTAACCGCCACGATTTATTGTTTAAAATGAATTTCGTGGTACAAAAATTGAGACGGAAAAATTGTGTGTTGCATTTAAGAATTCTTGAACACAGGTAGCGTGGCCGAGTGGTCTAAGGCGCTGGTTTTAGGCACCAGTCATTTCGATGGCGTGGGTTCGAATCCCACCGCTGCCAATAGCTTTTGTTATTTGAACACTTTTTGTTTAACCGCCACGATTTATTGTTTAAAATGAATTTCGTGGTACAAAAATTGAGACGGAAAAATTGTGTGTTGCAATTAAGAATTCTTGAACACAGGTAGCGTGGCCGAGTGGTCTAAGGCGCTGGTTTTAGGCACCGGTCATTTCGATGGCGTGGGTTCGAATCCCAGCGATGCCAATAGCTTTTGTTATTTGAACACTTTTTGTTTAACCGCCACGATTTATTGTTTAAAATGAATTTCGTGGTACAATAATTGAAACGGAAAAATTGTGTGTTGCACTTAATAATCTTTGAACACAGGTAGCGTGGCCGAGTGGTCTAAGGCGCTGGTTTTAGGCACCAGTCATTTCGATGGCGTGGGTTCGAATCCCAGCGATGCCAATAGCTTTTGTTATTTGAACACTTTTTGTTTAACCGCCACGATTTATTGTTTAAAATGAATTTCGTGGTACAATAATTGAAACGGAAAAATTGTGTGTTGCACTTAATAATGTTTAAACACAGGTATCGTGGCTGAGTGGTCTAAGGCGCTGGTTTAAGGCACCAGTCATTTCGATGGCGTGGGTTCGAATCCCACCGCTGCCAATAGCTTTTGTTATTTAAACACTTTTTGTTTAACCGACAAGATTTATTATTTGAAATGCATTTCGTGGTACAATAATTGAGACGGAAAAATTGTGTGTTGCACTTAATAATGTTTAATCACAGGTATCGTGGCCGAGTGGTCTAATGCGCTGGTCTAAGGCACCAGTCATTTCGATGGCGTGGGTTCGAATCCCACCGCTGCCAATAGCTTTTGTTATTTAAACACTTTTTGTTTAACCGACAAGATTTATTATTTGAAATGCATTTCGTGGTACAATAATTGAGACGGAAAAATTGTGTGTTGCACTTAATAATGTTTAATCACAGGTAGCGTGGCCGAGTGGTCTAAGGCGCTGGTTTAAGGCACCAGTCATTTCGATGGCGTGGGTTCGAATCCCACCGCTGCCAATAGCTTTTGTTATTTAAACACTTTTTGTTTAACCTCCAAGATTTATTATTTGAAATGCATTTCGTGGTACAATAATTGAGACGGAAAAATTGTGTGTTGCACTTAATAATGTTTAATCACAGGTAGCGTGGCCGAGTGGTCTAAGGCGCTGGTTTAAGGCACCAGACATTTCGATGGCGTGGGTTCGAATCCCACCGCTGCCAATAGCTTTTGTTATTTAAACACTTTTTGTTTAACCTCCAAGATTTATTATTTGAAATGCATTTCGTGGTACAATAATTGAGACGGAAAAATTGTGTGTTGCACTTAATAATGTTTAATCACAGGTAGCGTGGCCGAGTGGTCTAAGGCGCTGGTTTAAGGCACCAGTCATTTCGATGGCGTGGGTTCGAATCCCACCGCTGCCAATAGCTTTTGTTATTTGAACACTTTTTGTTTAACCGCCACGATTTATTGTTTAAAATGAATTTCGTGGTACAAAAATTGAGACGGAAAAATTGTGTGTTGCATTTAAGAATTCTTGAACACAGGTAGCGTGGCCGAGTGGTCTAAGGCGCTGGTTTTAGGCACCAGTCATTTCGATGGCGTGGGTTCGAATCCCACCGCTGCCAATAGCTTTTGTTATTTGAACACTTTTTGTTTAACCGCCACGATTTATTGTTTAAAATGAATTTCGTGGTACAAAAATTGAGACGGAAAAATTGTGTGTTGCAATTAAGAATTCTTGAACACAGGTAGCGTGGCCGAGTGGTCTAAGGCGCTGGTTTTAGGCACCGGTCATTTCGATGGCGTGGTTTCGAATCCCAGCGATGCCAATAGCTTTTGTTATTTGAACACTTTTTGTTTAACCGCCACGATTTATTGTTTAAAATGAATTTCGTGGTACAATAATTGAAACGGAAAAATTGTGTGTTGCACTTAATAATCTTTGAACACAGGTAGCGTGGCCGAGTGGTCTAAGGCGCTGGTTTTAGGCACCAGTCATTTCGATGGCGTGGGTTCGAATCCCAGCGATGCCAATAGCTTTTGTTATTTGAACACTTTTTGTTTAACCGCCACGATTTATTGTTTAAAATGAATTTCGTGGTACAATAATTGAAACGGAAAAATTGTGTGTTGCACTTAATAATGTTTAAACACAGGTATCGTGGCTGAGTGGTCTAAGGCGCTGGTTTAAGGCACCAGTCATTTCGATGGCGTGGGTTCGAATCCCACCGCTGCCAATAGCTTTTGTTATTTAAACACTTTTTGTTTAACCGACAAGATTTATTATTTGAAATGCATTTCGTGGTACAATAATTGAGACGGAAAAATTGTGTGTTGCACTTAATAATGTTTAATCACAGGTAGCGTGGCCGAGTGGTCTAAGGCGCTGGTTTAAGGCACCAGTCATTTCGATGGCGTGGGTTCGAATCCCACCGCAGCCAATAGCATTTGTTATTTAAACACTTTTTGTTTAACCGCCACGATTTGTTATTTAACATGAATTTCGTTGTGCAATGATTAAGACGGAAAAATTGTGTGTTGCACTTAATAATGTTTAAACACAGGTAGCGTGGCCGAGTGGTCTAAGGCGCTGGTTTAAGGCACCAGTCATTTCGATGGCGTGGGTTCGAATCCCACCGCTGCCAATAGCTTTTTTTATTTAAACACTTTTTGTTTAACCGCCAAGAATTGTTATTTCACATGAATTTCGTTGTGCAATGATTAAGACGGAAAAATTGTGTGTTGCACTTAATAATGTTTAAACACAGGTAGCGTGGCCGAGTGGTCTAAGGCGCTGGTTTAAGGCACCAGTCATTTCGATGGCGTGGGATCGAATCCCACCGCTGCCAATACCATTTGTTATTTGAACACTTTTTGTTTAACCGCCAAGATTTATTATTTGAAATTCATTTCGTTGAACAATAATTGAGACGGAAAATTTGTTTGTTTCAACTAAGAAATCTTGAACACTGGCAGCGTGGCCGAGTGGTCTAAGGCGCTGGTTTTAGGCACCAGTCATTTCGATGGCCTGGGTTCAAATCCCACCGCTGCCAATAGCTTTTGTTATTTAAACACTTTTTGTTTAACCGCCACGATTTATTGTTTAAAATGAATTTCGTGGTACAATAATTGAAACGGAAAATTTGTATGTTGCCCTTAATAATCTTTGAACACAGGTAGCGTGGCCGAGTGGTCTAAGGCGCTCGTTTAAGGCACCAGTCATTTCGATGGCGTGGGATCGAATCCCACCGCTGCCAATAGCTTTTGTTATTTAAACACTTTTTGTTTAACCGCCACGATTTATTGTTTAAAATGAATTTCGTGGTACAATAATTGAGACGGAAAATTTCTATGTTGCACTTAATAATGTTTGAACACAGGTAGCGTGGCCGAGTGGTCTAAGGCGCTGGTTTTAGGCACCAGTCATTTCGATGGCGTGGGTTCGAATCCCACCGCTGCCATTTGCTTTTGTTATTTGAACACTTTTTGTTTAACCGACACGATTTATTATTTAAAATGAATTTCGTGGTACAATAATTGAGACGGAAAAATCGTGTGTTGCACTTAATAATGTTTAAACAGAGGTAGCGTGGCCGAATGTTCTAAGGCGCTGGTTTAAGGCACCAGTCATTTCGATGGCGTGGGTTCGAATCCCACCGCTGCCAATAGATTTTGTTATTTGAACACTTTTTGTTTAACCGCCACGATTTATTATTTAAAATGAATTTAGTGGTACAATAATTGAGACGGAAAAATTGTGTGTTGCACTTAATAATGTTTAAACACAGGTAGTGTGGCCGAGTGGTCTAAGGCGCTGGTTTAAGGCACCAGTCATTTCGATGGCGTGGGTTCGAATCCCAGCGCTGCCAATACCATTTGTTATTTAAACACTTTTTGTTTAACCGCCACGATTTATTATTTAAAATGAATTTCGTGGTACAATAATTGAGACGGAAAAATTGTGTGTTGCAATTAATAATGTTTAAACACAGGTAGCGTGGCCGAGTGGTCTAAGGCGCTGGTTTAAGGCACCAGTCATTTCGATGGCGTGGGTTCGAATCCCACCGCTGCCAATAGCATTTGTTATTTAAACACTTTTTGTTTAACCGCCAAGAAATTTAGTGGTACAATAATTGAGACGGAAAAATTGTGTGTTGCACTTAAGAATTCTTGATCACAGGTTATTTAATCACTTTTTGTTCAACTTCCACGATTTATTATTTAAAATGAATTTAGTGGTACAATAATTGAGACGCAAAAATTGTGTGTTGCAATTAAGAATTCTTGATCACAGGTAGCGTGGCCGAGTGGTCTAAGGCGCTGGTTTTAGGCACCAGTCATTTCGATGGCGTGGGTTCGAATCCCACCGCTGCCAATAGCTTTTGTTATTTGAACACTTTTTGTTTAACCGCCACGATTTATTGTTTAAAATGAATTTCGTGGTACAATAATTGAGACGGAAAATTTCTATGTTGCACTTAATAATGTTTAAACACAGGTAGCGTCGCCGAGTGGTCTAAGGCGCTGGTTTAAGGCACCAGTCATTTCGATGGCGTGGGTTCGAATCCCACCGCTGCCAATAGCTTTTGTTATTTAAACACTTTTTGCATTTCGTGGTACAATAATTGAGACGGAAAAATTGTGTGTTGCACTTAATAATGTTTAAACTCAGGTAGCGTGGCCGAGTGGTCTAACGCGCTGGTTTAAGGCACCAGTCATTTAGATGGCGTGGGTTCGAATCCCACCGCTGCCAATAGCTTTTGTTATTTGAACACTTTTTGTTTAACCGCCACGATTTATTGTTTAAAATGAATTTCGTGGTACAATAATTGAGACGGAAAAATTGTGTGCTGCAATTGAGAATTCTTGAACACATGTAGCGTGGCCGAGTGGTCTAAGGCCCTGGTTTTAGGCACCAGTCATTTCGATGGCGTGAGTTCGAATCCCCCCGCTGTCATTTGCTTTTGTTATTTGAACACTTTTTGTTTAACCGACACGATTTATTATTTAAAATGAATTTCGTGGTACAATAATTGAGACGGAAAAATTGTGTGCTGCAATTGAGAATTCTTGAACACATGTAGCGTGGCCGAGTGGTCTAAGGCGCTGGTTTTAGGCACCAGTCATTTCGATGGCGTGGGTTCGAATCCCACCGCTGCCAATAGCTTTTGTTATTTAAACACTTTTTGTTTAAGCGCCAAGATTTATTATTTGAAATGCATTTCGTTCTACAATAATTGAGACGGAAAAATTGTGTGTTGCACTTAATAATGTTTAATCACAGGTAGCGTGGCCGAGTGGTCTAAGGCGCTGGTTTTAGGCACCAGTCATTTCGATGGCGTGGGTTCGAATCCCAGCGATGCCAATAGCTTTTGTTATTTGAACACTTTTTGTTTAACCGCCACGATTTATTGTTTAAAATGAATTTCGTGGTACAATAATTGAAACGGAAAATTTGTATGTTGCACTTAATAATCTTTGAACACAGTTAGCGTGGCCGAGTGGTCTAAGGCGCTGGTTTAAGGCACCAGTCATTTCGATGGCGTGGGTTCGAATCCCAGCGATGCCAATAGCTTTTGTTATTTGAACACTTTTTGTTTAACCGCCACGATTTATTGTTTAAAATGAATTTCGTGGTACAATAATTGAAACGGAAAAATTGTGTGTTGCACTTAATAATGTTTAAACACAGGTAGCGTGGCCGAGTGGTCTAAGGCGCTGGTTTAAGGCACCAGTCATTTCGATGGCGTGGGTTCGAATCCCACCGCTGCCAATAGCTTTTGTTATTTAAACACTTTTTGTTTAACCTCCAAGATTTATTATTTGAAATGCATTTCGTGGTACAATAATTGAGACGGAAAAATTGTGTGTTGCACTTAATAATGTTTAATCACAGGTAGCGTGGCCGAGTGGTCTAAGGCGCTGGTTTAAGGCACCAGTCATTTCGATGGCTTTGGTTCGAATCCCACCGCTGCCAATAGCTTTTGTTATTTAAACACTTGTTGTTTAACCGCCAAGATTTATTATTTGAAATTCATTTCGTTCTACAATAATTGAGACGTAAAATTTGTATGTTGCACTTAATAATCTTTGAACACAGGTAACGTGGCCGAGTGGTCTAAGGCGCTGGTTTTAGGCACCAGTCATTTCGATGGCGTGGGTTCGAATCCCACCGCTGCCAATAGCTTTTGTTATTTAAACACTTGTTGTTTAACCGCCAAGATTTATTATTTTAAATTCATTTCGTTCTACAATAATTGAGACGTAAAATTTGTATGTTGCACTTAATAATCTTTGAACACAGGTAACGTGGCCGAGTGGTCTAAGGCGCTGGTTTTAGGCACCAGTCATTTCGATGGCGTGGGTTCGAATCCCACCGCTGCCAATAGCTTTTGTTATTTAAACACTTGTTGTTTAACCTCCAAGATTTATTATTTGAAATGCATTTCGTGGTACAATAATTGAGACGGAAAAATTGTGTGTTGCACTTAATAATGTTTAATCACAGGTAGCGTGGCCGAGTGGTCTAAGGCGCTGGTTTAAGGCACCAGTCATTTCGATGGCGTGGGTTCGAATCCCACCGCTGCCAATAGCTTTTGTTATTTAAACACTTTTTGTTTAACCGCCACGATTTGTTATTTAACATGAATTTCGTTGTGCAATGATTAAGACGGAAAAATTGTGTGTTGCACTTAATAATGTTTAAACACAGGTAGCGTGGCCGAGTGGTCTAAGGCGCTGGTTTAAGGCACCAGTCATTTCGATGGCGTGGGTTCGAATCCCACCGCTGCCAATAGCTTTTGTTATTTAAACACTTTTTGTTTAACCGACAAGATTTATTATTTGAAATGCATTTCGTGGTACAAAAATTGAGACGGAAAAATTGTGTGTTGCAATTAAGAATTCTTGAACACAGGTAGCGTGGCCGAGTGGTCTAAGGCGCTGGTTTTAGGCACCAGTCATTTCGATGGCGTGGGTTCGAATCCCACCGCTGCCAATAGCTTTTGTTATTTGAACACTTTTTGTTTAACCGCCACGATTTATTGTTTAAAATGAATTTCGTGGTACAATAATTGAGACGGAAAAATTGTGTGTTGCAATTAAGAATTCTTGAACACAGGTAGCGTGGCCGAGTGGTCTGTGGCGCTGGTTTTAGGCACCAGTCATTTCGATGGCGTGGGTTCGAATCCCACCGCTGCCAATAGCTTTTGTTATTTAAACACTTTTTGTTTAACCGCCACGATTTGTTATTTAACATGAATTTCGTTGTGCAATGATTAAAACGGAAAAATTGTGTGTTGCACTTAATAATGTTTAAACACAGGTAGCGTGGCCGAGTGGTCTAAGGCGCTGGTTTAAGGCACCAGTCATTTCGATGGCGTGGGTTCGAATCCCACCGCTGCCAATAGCTTTTGTTATTTAAACACTTTTTGTTTAATAGCCACGATTTGTTATTTAACATGAATTTCGTTGTGCAATGATTAAAACGGAAAAATTGTGTGTTGCACTTAATAATGTTTAAACACAGGTAGCGTGGCCGAGTGGTCTAAGGCGCTGGTTTAAGGCACCAGTCATTTCGATGGCGTGGGTTCGAATCCCACCGCTGCCAATAGCATTTGTTATTTGAACACTTTTTGTTTAACCGCCACGATTTATTGTTTAAAATGAATTTCGTGGTACAATAATTGAGACGGAAAAATTGTGTGTTGCAATTAAGAATTCTTGAACACAGGTAGCGTGGCCGAGTGGTCTATGGCGCTGGTTTTAGGCACCAGTCATTTCGATGGCGTGGGTTCGAATCCCACCGCTGCCAATAGCTTTTGTTATTTAAACACTTTTTGTTTAACCGCCACGATTTGTTATTTAACATGAATTTCGTTGTGCAATGATTAAAACGGAAAAATTGTGTGTTGCTCTTAATAATGTTTAAACACAGGTAGCGTGGCCGAGTGGTCTAAGGCGCTGGTTTAAGGCACCAGTCATTTCGATGGCGTGGGTTCGAATCCCACCGCTGCCAATAGCTTTTTTTATTTAAACACTTTTTGTTTAACCGCCACGATTTATTGTTTAAAATGAATTTCGTGGTACAATAATTGAAACGGAAAATTTGTATGTTGCACTTAATAATCTTTGAACACAGGTAGCGTGGCCGAGTGGTCTAAGGCGCTGCTTTTAGGCACCAGTCATTTCGATGGCGTGGGTTCGAATCCCACCGCTGCCAATAGCTTTTGTTATTTAAACACTTGTTGTTTAACCTCCAAGATTTATTATTTGAAATGCATTTCGTGGTACAATAATTGAGACGGAAAAATTGTGTGTTGCACTTAATAATGTTTAATCACAGGTAGCGTGGCCGAGTGGTCTAAGGCGCTGGTTTAAGGCACCAGTCATTTCGATGGCGTGGGTTCGAATCCCACCGCTGCCAATAGCTTTTGTTATTTAAACACTTTTTGTTTAACCGCCACGATTTGTTATTTAACATGAATTTCGTTGTGCAATGATTAAGACGGAAAAATTGTGTGTTGCACTTAATAATGTTTAAACACAGGTAGCGTGGCCGAGTGGTCTAAGGCGCTGGTTTAAGGCACCAGTCATTTCGATGGCGTGGGTTCGAATCCCACCGCTGCCAATAGCTTTTGTTATTTAAACACTTTTTGTTTAACCGACAAGATTTATTATTTGAAATGCATTTCGTGGTACAAAAATTGAGACGGAAAAATTGTGTGTTGCAATTAAGAATTCTTGAACACAGGTAGCGTGGCCGAGTGGTCTAAGGCGCTGGTTTTAGGCACCAGTCATTTCGATGGCGTGGGTTCGAATCCCACCGCTGCCAATAGCTTTTGTTATTTGAACACTTTTTGTTTAACCGCCACGATTTATTGTTTAAAATGAATTTCGTGGTACAATAATTGAGACGGAAAAATTGTGTGTTGCAATTAAGAATTCTTGAACACAGGTAGCGTGGCCGAGTGGTCTGTGGCGCTGGTTTTAGGCACCAGTCATTTCGATGGCGTGGGTTCGAATCCCACCGCTGCCAATAGCTTTTGTTATTTAAACACTTTTTGTTTAACCGCCACGATTTGTTATTTAACATGAATTTCGTTGTGCAATGATTAAAACGGAAAAATTGTGTGTTGCACTTAATAATGTTTAAACACAGGTAGCGTGGCCGAGTGGTCTAAGGCGCTGGTTTAAGGCACCAGTCATTTCGATGGCGTGGGTTCGAATCCCACCGCTGCCAATAGCTTTTGTTATTTAAACACTTTTTGTTTAACCGCCACGATTTGTTATTTAACATGAATTTCGTTGTGCAATGATTAAAACGGAAAAATTGTGTGTTGCACTTAATAATGTTTAAACACAGGTAGCGTGGCCGAGTGGTCTAAGGCGCTGGTTTAAGGCACCAGTCATTTCGATGGCGTGGGTTCGAATCCCACCGCTGCCAATAGCATTTGTTATTTGAACACTTTTTGTTTAACCGCCACGATTTATTGTTTAAAATGAATTTCGTGGTACAATAATTGAGACGGAAAAATTGTGTGTTGCAATTAAGAATTCTTGAACACAGGTAGCGTGGCCGAGTGGTCTATGGCGCTGGTTTTAGGCACCAGTCATTTCGATGGCGTGGGTTCGAATCCCACCGCTGCCAATAGCTTTTGTTATTTAAACACTTTTTGTTTAACCGCCACGATTTGTTATTTAACATGAATTTCGTTGTGCAATGATTAAAACGGAAAAATTGTGTGTTGCACTTAATAATGTTTAAACACAGGTAGCGTGGCCGAGTGGTCTAAGGCGCTGGTTTAAGGCACCAGTCATTTCGATGGCGTGGGTTCGAATCCCACCGCTGCCAATAGCTTTTTTTATTTAAACACTTTTTGTTTAACCGCCACGATTTATTGTTTAAAATGAATTTCGTGGTACAATAATTGAAACGGAATATTTGTATGTTGCACTTAATAATCTTTGAACACAGGTAGCGTGGCCGAGTGGTCTAAGGCGCTGCTTTTAGGCACCAGTCATTTCGATGGCGTGGGTTCGAATCCCAGCGATGCCAATAGCTTTTGTTATTTGAACACTTTTTGTTCAACCGCCAAGATTTATTATTTGAAATTCATTTCGTTGAACAATAATTGAGACGGAAAATTTGTTTGTTGCAACTAAGAAATCTTGAACACTGGTCGCGTGGCCGAGTGGTCTAAGGCGCTGGTTTTAGGCACCAGTCATTTCGATGGCGTGGGTTCGAATCCCAGCGATGCCAATAGCTTTTGTTATTTGAACACTTTTTGTTTAACCGCCACGATTTATTGTTTAAAATGAATTTCGTGGTACAATAATTGAAACGGAAAATTTGTATGTTGCACTTAATAATCTTTGAACACAGGTAGCGTGGCCGAGTGGTCTAAGGCGCTGGTTTTAGGCACCAGTCA
The DNA here is from genome assembly GCF_963924565.1 of Ascidiella aspersa. Taxonomy (NCBI): domain Eukaryota; kingdom Metazoa; phylum Chordata; class Ascidiacea; order Phlebobranchia; family Ascidiidae; genus Ascidiella; species Ascidiella aspersa. The sequence goes on along the minus strand of NW_028147133.1, from coordinate 20,329 downwards.
TTTCGATGGCGTGGGTTCGAATCCCACCGCTGCCAATAGCTTTTGTTATTTAAACACTTTTTGTTTAACCGCCAAGATTTATTATTTGAAATGCATTTCGTTGTGCAATTATTGAGACGGAAAAATTGTGTGTTGCACTTAATAATGTTTAAACAGATGTAGCGTGGCCGAGTGGTCTAAGGCGCTGGTTTAAGGCACCAGTCATTTCGATGGCGTGTGTTCGAATCCCACCGCTGCCAATAGCTTTGTTATTTAAACACTTTTTGTTTAACCGCCAAGATTTATTATTTGAAATGCATTTCGTTGTGCAATGATTCAGACGGAAAAATTGTGTGTTGCACTTAATAATGTTTAAACACAGATAGCGTGGCCGAGTGGTCTAAGGCGCTGGTTTAAGGCACCAGTCATTTCGATGGCATGGGTTCGAATCCCACCGCTGCCAATAGCATTTGTTAATTGAAAACTTTTTGTTTAACCGCCACGATTTATTATTTAAAATTCATTTAGTGGTACAATAATTGAGACGGAAAATTGTGTGTTGCACTTAATAATGTTTAAAAAGAGGTAGCGTGGCCGAATGGTCTAAGGCGCTGGTTTAAGGCACCAGTCATTTCGATGGCGTTGGTTCGAATCCCACCGCTGCCAATAGCATTTGTTATTTGAACACTTTTTGTTTAACCGCCACGATTTATTATTTGAAATGAATTTCGTGGTACAATAATTGAGACGGAAAATTTGTATGTTGCACTTAATAATCTTTGAACACAGGTAGCGTGGCCGAGTGGTCTAAGGCGCTGGTTTTAGGCACCAGTCATTTTGATGGCGTGGGTTCGAATCCCACCGCTGCCAATAGCATTTGTTATTTGAAAACTTTTTGTTTAACCGCCACTTTTTATTATTTAAAATGAATTTAGTGGTACAATAATTGAGACGGAAAAATTGTGTGTTGCAATTAAGAATTCTTGAACACAGGTAGCGTGGCCGAGTGGTCTAAGGCGCTGGTTTAAGGCACCAGTCATTTCGATGGCGTGGGTTCGAATCCCACCGCTGCCAATAGCTTTTGTTATTTAAACACTTGTTGTTTAACCGCCAAGATTTATTATTTGAAATTCATTTCGTTCTACAATAATTGAGACGGAAAATTTGTTTGTTGCAACTAAGAAATCTTGTACACTGGTAGCGTGGCCGAGTGGTCTAAGGCGCTGGTTTTAGGCACCAGTCATTTCGATGGCGTGGGTTCGAATCCCACCGCTGCCAATAGCTTTTGTTATTTAAACACTTGTTGTTTAACCGCCAAGATTTATTATTTGAAATTCATTTCGTTCTACAATAATTGAGACGGAAAAATTGTGTGTTGCAATTAAGAATTCTTGAACACAGGTAGCGTGGCCGAGTGGTCTAAGGCGCTGGTTTAAGGCACCAGTCATTTCGATGGCGTGGGTTCGAATCCCACCGCTGCCAATAGCTTTTGTTATTTGAACACTTTTTGTTTAACCGCCACGATTTATTGTTTAAAATGAATTTCGTGGTACAATAATTGAGACGGAAAAATTGTGTGTTGCAATTAAGAATTCTTGAACACAGGTAGCGTGGCCGAGTGGTCTGTGGCGCTGGTTTTAGGCACCAGTCATTTCGATGGCGTGGGTTCGAATCCCACCGCTGCCAATAGCTTTTGTTATTTAAACACTTTTTGTTTAACCGCCACGATTTGTTATTTAACATGAATTTCGTTGTGCAATGATTAAAACGGAAAAATTGTGTGTTGCACTTAATAATGTTTAAACACAGGTAGCGTGGCCGAGTGGTCTAAGGCGCTGGTTTAAGGCACCAGTCATTTCGATGGCGTGGGTTCGAATCCCACCGCTGCCAATAGCTTTTGTTATTTAAACACTTTTTGTTTAACCGCCACGATTTGTTATTTAACATGAATTTCGTTGTGCAATGATTAAAACGGAAAAATTGTGTGTTGCACTTAATAATGTTTAAACACAGGTAGCGCGGCCGAGTGGTCTAAGGCGCTGGTTTAAGGCACCAGTCATTTCGATGGCGTGGGTTCGAATCCCACCGCTGCCAATAGCATTTGTTATTTGAACACTTTTTGTTTAACCGCCACGATTTATTGTTTAAAATGAATTTCGTGGTACAATAATTGAGACGGAAAAATTGTGTGTTGCAATTAAGAATTCTTGAACACAGGTAGCGTGGCCGAGTGGTCTATGGCGCTGGTTTTAGGCACCAGTCATTTCGATGGCGTGGGTTCGAATCCCACCGCTGCCAATAGCTTTTGTTATTTAAACACTTTTTGTTTAACCGCCACGATTTGTTATTTAACATGAATTTCGTTGTGCAATGATTAAAACGGAAAAATTGTGTGTTGCACTTAATAATGTTTAAACACAGGTAGCGTGGCCGAGTGGTCTAAGGCGCTGGTTTAAGGCACCAGTCATTTCGATGGCGTGGGTTCGAATCCCACCGCTGCCAATAGCTTTTTTTATCTAAACACTTTTTGTTTAACCGCCACGATTTATTGTTTAAAATGAATTTCGTGGTACAATAATTGAAACGGAAAATTTGTATGTTGCACTTAATAATCTTTGAACACAGGTAGCGTGGCCGAGTGGTCTAAGGCGCTGCTTTTAGGCACCAGTCATTTCGATGGCGTGGGTTCGAATCCCAGCGATGCCAATAGCTTTTGTTATTTGAACACTTTTTGTTCAACCGCCAAGATTTATTATTTGAAATTCATTTCGTTGAACAATAATTGAGACGGAAAATTTGTTTGTTGCAACTAAGAAATCTTGAACACTGGTCGCGTGGCCGAGTGGTCTAAGGCGCTGGTTTTAGGCACCAGTCATTTCGATGGCGTGGGTTCGAATCCCAGCGATGCCAATAGCTTTTGTTATTTGAACACTTTTTGTTTAACCGCCACGATTTATTGTTTAAAATGAATTTCGTGGTACAATAATTGAAACGGAAAATTTGTATGTTGCACTTAATAATCTTTGAACACAGGTAGCGTGGCCGAGTGGTCTAAGGCGCTGGTTTTAGGCACCAGTCATTTCGATGGCGTGGGTTCGAATCCCACCGCTGCCAATAGCTTTTGTTATTTAAACACTTTTTGTTTAACCGCCAAGATTTATTATTTGAAATGCATTTCGTTGTGCAATTATTGAGACGGAAAAATTGTGTGTTGCACTTAATAATGTTTAAACAGATGTAGCGTGGCCGAGTGGTCTAAGGCGCTGGTTTAAGGCACCAGTCATTTCGATGGCGTGTGTTCGAATCCCACCGCTGCCAATAGCTTTGTTATTTAAACACTTTTTGTTTAACCGCCAAGATTTATTATTTGAAATGCATTTCGTTGTGCAATGATTGAGACGGAAAAATTGTGTGTTGCACTTAATAATGTTTAAACACAGATAGCGTGGCCGAGTGGTCTAAGGCGCTGGTTTAAGGCACCAGTCATTTCGATGGCATGGGTTCGAATCCCACCGCTGCCAATAGCATTTGTTAATTGAAAACTTTTTGTTTAACCGCCACGATTTATTATTTAAAATTCATTTAGTGGTACAATAATTGAGACGGAAAATTGTGTGTTGCACTTAATAATGTTTAAAAAGAGGTAGCGTGGCCGAATGGTCTAAGGCGCTGGTTTAAGGCACCAGTCATTTCGATGGCGTTGGTTCGAATCCCACCGCTGCCAATAGCTTTTGTTATTTGAACACTTTTTGTTTAACCGCCACGATTTATTGTTTAAAATGAATTTCGTGGTACAATAATTGAAACGGAAAATTTATATGTTGCACTTAATAATCTTTGAACACAGGTAGCGTGGCCGAGTGGTCTAAGGCGCTGGTTTTAGGCACCAGTCATTTCGATGGCGTGGGTTCGAATCCCACCGCTGCCAATAGCTTTTGTTATTTGAACACTTTTTGTTTAACCGCCACGATTTATTGTTTAAAATGAATTTCGTGGTACAATAATTGAAACGGAAAATTTATATGTTGCACTTAATAATCTTTGAACACAGGTAGCGTGGCCGAGTGGTCTAAGGCGCTGGTTTTAGGCACCAGTCATTTCGATGGCGTGGGTTCGAATCCCACCGCTGCCAATAGCTTTTGTTATTTAAACACTTTTTGTTTAACCGACAAGATTTATTATTTGAAATGCATTTCGTGGTACAATAATTGAGACGGAAAAATTGTGTGTTGCACTTAATAATGTTTAATCACAGGTAGCGTGGCCGAGTGGTCTAAGGCGCTGGTTTAAGGCACCAGTCATTTCGATGGCGTGGGTTCGAATCCCACCGCTGCCAATAGCTTTTGTTATTTGAACACTTTTTGTTTAACCGCCACGATTTATTGTTTAAAATGAATTTCGTGGTACAATAATTGAGGCGGAAAATTTGTTTGTTGCAACTAAGAAATCTTGAACACTGGTAGCGTGGTCGAGTGGTCTAAGGCGCTGGTTTTAGGCACCAGTCATTTCGATGGCGTGGGTTCGAATCCCACCGCTGCCAATAGCTTTTTTTATTTAAACACTTTTTGTTTAACCGCCAAGAATTGTTATTTCACATGAATTTCGTTGTGCAATGATTAAGACGGAAAAATTGTGTGTTGCACTTAATAATGTTTACACACAGGTAGCGTGGCCGAGTGGTCTAAGGCGCTGGTTTAAGGCACCAGTCATTTCGATGGCGTGGGTTCGAATCCCACCGCTGCCAATAGCCTTTTTTATTTAAACGCTTTTTGTTTAACCGCCAAGATTTATTATTTCACATGAATTTCGTTGTGCAATGATTAAGACGGAAAAATTGTGTGTTGCACTTAATAATTTTTAAACACAGGTAGCGTGGCCGAGTGGTCTAATGCGCTGGTTTAAGGCACCAGTCATTTCGATGGCGTGGGTTCGAATCCCACCGCTGCCAATAGCTTTTGTTATTTGAACACTTTTTGTTTAACCGCCACGATTTATTGTTTAAAATGAATTTCGTGGTACAATAATTGAAACGGAAAATTTATATGTTGCACTTAATAATCTTTGAACACAGGTAGCGTGGCCGAGTGGTCTAAGGCGCTGGTTTTAGGCACCAGTCATTTCGATGGCGTGGGTTCGAATCCCAGCGATGCCAATAGCTTTTGTTATTTGAACACTTTTTGTTTAACCGCCACGATTTATTGTTTAAAATGAATTTCGTGGTACAATAATTGAAACGGAAAAATTGTGTGTTGCACTTAATAATGTTTAAACAAAGGTATCGTGGCCGAGTGGTCTAATGCGCTGGTCTAAGGCACCAGTCATTTCGATGGCGTGGGTTCGAATCCCACCGCTGCCAATAGCTTTTGTTATTTAAACACTTTTTGTTTAACCGACAAGATTTATTATTTGAAATGCATTTCGTGGTACAATAATTGAGACGGAAAAATTGTGTGTTGCACTTAATAATGTTTAATCACAGGTAGCGTGGCCGAGTGGTCTAAGGCGCTGGTTTAAGGCACCAGTCATTTCGATGGCGTGGGTTCGAATCCCACCGCTGCCAATAGCTTTTGTTATTTAAACACTTTTTGTTTAACCTCCAAGATTTATTATTTGAAATGCATTTCGTGGTACAATAATTGAGACGGAAAAATTGTGTGTTGCACTTAATAATGTTTAATCACAGGTAGCGTGGCCGAGTGGTCTAAGGCGCTGGTTTAAGGCACCAGACATTTCGATGGCGTGGGTTCGAATCCCACCGCTGCCAATAGCTTTTGTTATTTAAACACTTTTTGTTTAACCTCCAAGATTTATTATTTGAAATGCATTTCGTGGTACAATAATTGAGACGGAAAAATTGTGTGTTGCACTTAATAATGTTTAATCACAGGTAGCGTGGCCGAGTGGTCTAAGGCGCTGGTTTAAGGCACCAGTCATTTCGATGGCGTGGGTTCGAATCCCACCGCTGCCAATAGCTTTTGTTATTTGAACACTTTTTGTTTAACCGCCACGATTTATTGTTTAAAATGAATTTCGTGGTACAAAAATTGAGACGGAAAAATTGTGTGTTGCATTTAAGAATTCTTGAACACAGGTAGCGTGGCCGAGTGGTCTAAGGCGCTGGTTTTAGGCACCAGTCATTTCGATGGCGTGGGTTCGAATCCCACCGCTGCCAATAGCTTTTGTTATTTGAACACTTTTTGTTTAACCGCCACGATTTATTGTTTAAAATGAATTTCGTGGTACAAAAATTGAGACGGAAAAATTGTGTGTTGCAATTAAGAATTCTTGAACACAGGTAGCGTGGCCGAGTGGTCTAAGGCGCTGGTTTTAGGCACCGGTCATTTCGATGGCGTGGGTTCGAATCCCAGCGATGCCAATAGCTTTTGTTATTTGAACACTTTTTGTTTAACCGCCACGATTTATTGTTTAAAATGAATTTCGTGGTACAATAATTGAAACGGAAAAATTGTGTGTTGCACTTAATAATCTTTGAACACAGGTAGCGTGGCCGAGTGGTCTAAGGCGCTGGTTTTAGGCACCAGTCATTTCGATGGCGTGGGTTCGAATCCCAGCGATGCCAATAGCTTTTGTTATTTGAACACTTTTTGTTTAACCGCCACGATTTATTGTTTAAAATGAATTTCGTGGTACAATAATTGAAACGGAAAAATTGTGTGTTGCACTTAATAATGTTTAAACACAGGTATCGTGGCTGAGTGGTCTAAGGCGCTGGTTTAAGGCACCAGTCATTTCGATGGCGTGGGTTCGAATCCCACCGCTGCCAATAGCTTTTGTTATTTAAACACTTTTTGTTTAACCGACAAGATTTATTATTTGAAATGCATTTCGTGGTACAATAATTGAGACGGAAAAATTGTGTGTTGCACTTAATAATGTTTAATCACAGGTATCGTGGCCGAGTGGTCTAATGCGCTGGTCTAAGGCACCAGTCATTTCGATGGCGTGGGTTCGAATCCCACCGCTGCCAATAGCTTTTGTTATTTAAACACTTTTTGTTTAACCGACAAGATTTATTATTTGAAATGCATTTCGTGGTACAATAATTGAGACGGAAAAATTGTGTGTTGCACTTAATAATGTTTAATCACAGGTAGCGTGGCCGAGTGGTCTAAGGCGCTGGTTTAAGGCACCAGTCATTTCGATGGCGTGGGTTCGAATCCCACCGCTGCCAATAGCTTTTGTTATTTAAACACTTTTTGTTTAACCTCCAAGATTTATTATTTGAAATGCATTTCGTGGTACAATAATTGAGACGGAAAAATTGTGTGTTGCACTTAATAATGTTTAATCACAGGTAGCGTGGCCGAGTGGTCTAAGGCGCTGGTTTAAGGCACCGGACATTTCGATGGCGTGGGTTCGAATCCCACCGCTGCCAATAGCTTTTGTTATTTAAACACTTTTTGTTTAACCTCCAAGATTTATTATTTGAAATGCATTTCGTGGTACAATAATTGAGACGGAAAAATTGTGTGTTGCACTTAATAATGTTTAATCACAGGTAGCGTGGCCGAGTGGTCTAAGGCGCTGGTTTAAGGCACCAGTCATTTCGATGGCGTGGGTTCGAATCCCACCGCTGCCAATAGCTTTTGTTATTTGAACACTTTTTGTTTAACCGCCACGATTTATTGTTTAAAATGAATTTCGTGGTACAAAAATTGAGACGGAAAAATTGTGTGTTGCATTTAAGAATTCTTGAACACAGGTAGCGTGGCCGAGTGGTCTAAGGCGCTGGTTTTAGGCACCAGTCATTTCGATGGCGTGGGTTCGAATCCCACCGCTGCCAATAGCTTTTGTTATTTGAACACTTTTTGTTTAACCGCCACGATTTATTGTTTAAAATGAATTTCGTGGTACAAAAATTGAGACGGAAAAATTGTGTGTTGCAATTAAGAATTCTTGAACACAGGTAGCGTGGCCGAGTGGTCTAAGGCGCTGGTTTTAGGCACCGGTCATTTCGATGGCGTGGGTTCGAATCCCAGCGATGCCAATAGCTTTTGTTATTTGAACACTTTTTGTTTAACCGCCACGATTTATTGTTTAAAATGAATTTCGTGGTACAATAATTGAAACGGAAAAATTGTGTGTTGCACTTAATAATCTTTGAACACAGGTAGCGTGGCCGAGTGGTCTAAGGCGCTGGTTTTAGGCACCAGTCATTTCGATGGCGTGGGTTCGAATCCCACCGCTGCCAATAGCTTTTGTTATTTAAACACTTTTTGTTTAACCTCCAAGATTTATTATTTGAAATGCATTTCGTGGTACAATAATTGAGACGGAAAAATTGTGTGTTGCACTTAATAATGTTTAATCACAGGTAGCGTGGCCGAGTGGTCTAAGGCGCTGGTTTAAGGCACCAGTCATTTCGATGGCGTGGGTTCGAATCCCACCGCTGCCAATAGCTTTTGTTATTTGAACACTTTTTGTTTAACCGCCACGATTTATTGTTTAAAATGAATTTCGTGGTACAAAAATTGAGACGGAAAAATTGTGTGTTGCATTTAAGAATTCTTGAACACAGGTAGCGTGGCCGAGTGGTCTAAGGCGCTGGTTTTAGGCACCAGTCATTTCGATGGCGTGGGTTCGAATCCCACCGCTGCCAATAGCTTTTGTTATTTGAACACTTTTTGTTTAACCGCCACGATTTATTGTTTAAAATGAATTTCGTGGTACAAAAATTGAGACGGAAAAATTGTGTGTTGCAATTAAGAATTCTTGAACACAGGTAGCGTGGCCGAGTGGTCTAAGGCGCTGGTTTTAGGCACCGGTCATTTCGATGGCGTGGGTTCGAATCCCAGCGATGCCAATAGCTTTTGTTATTTGAACACTTTTTGTTTAACCGCCACGATTTATTGTTTAAAATGAATTTCGTGGTACAATAATTGAAACGGAAAAATTGTGTGTTGCACTTAATAATCTTTGAACACAGGTAGCGTGGCCAAGTGGTCTAAGGCGCTGGTTTTAGGCACCAGTCATTTCGATGGCGTGGGTTCGAATCCCAGCGATGCCAATAGCTTTTGTTATTTGAACACTTTTTGTTTAACCGCCACGATTTATTGTTTAAAATGAATTTCGTGGTACAATAATTGAAACGGAAAAATTGTGTGTTGCACTTAATAATGTTTAAACACAGGTATCGTGGCTGAGTGGTCTAAGGCGCTGGTTTAAGGCACCAGTCATTTCGATGGCGTGGGTTCGAATCCCACCGCTGCCAATAGCTTTTGTTATTTAAACACTTTTTGTTTAACCGACAAGATTTATTATTTGAAATGCATTTCGTGGTACAATAATTGAGACGGAAAAATTGTGTGTTGCACTTAATAATGTTTAATCACAGGTATCGTGGCCGAGTGGTCTAATGCGCTGGTCTAAGGCACCAGTCATTTCGATGGCGTGGGTTCGAATCCCACCGCTGCCAATAGCTTTTGTTATTTAAACACTTTTTGTTTAACCGACAAGATTTATTATTTGAAATGCATTTCGTGGTACAATAATTGAGACGGAAAAATTGTGTGTTGCACTTAATAATGTTTAATCACAGGTAGCGTGGCCGAGTGGTCTAAGGCGCTGGTTTAAGGCACCAGTCATTTCGATGGCGTGGGTTCGAATCCCACCGCTGCCAATAGCATTTGTTCTTTAAACACTTTTTGTTTAACCTCCAAGATTTATTATTTGAAATGCATTTCGTGGTACAATAATTGAGACGGAAAAATTGTGTGTTGCACTTAATAATGTTTAATCACAGGTAGCGTGGCCGAGTGGTCTAAGGCGCTGGTTTAAGGCACCAGACATTTCGATGGCGTGGGTTCGAATCCCACCGCTGCCAATAGCTTTTGTTATTTAAACACTTTTTGTTTAACCTCCAAGATTTATTATTTGAAATGCATTTCGTGGTACAATAATTGAGACGGAAAAATTGTGTGTTGCACTTAATAATGTTTAATCACAGGTAGCGTGGCCGAGTGGTCTAAGGCGCTGGTTTAAGGCACCAGTCATTTCGATGGCGTGGGTTCGAATCCCACCGCTGCCAATAGCTTTTGTTATTTGAACACTTTTTGTTTAACCGCCACGATTTATTGTTTAAAATGAATTTCGTGGTACAAAAATTGAGACGGAAAAATTGTGTGTTGCATTTAAGAATTCTTGAACACAGGTAGCGTGGCCGAGTGGTCTAAGGCGCTGGTTTTAGGCACCAGTCATTTCGATGGCGTGGGTTCGAATCCCACCGCTGCCAATAGCTTTTGTTATTTGAACACTTTTTGTTTAACCGCCACGATTTATTGTTTAAAATGAATTTCGTGGTACAAAAATTGAGACGGAAAAATTGTGTGTTGCAATTAAGAATTCTTGAACACAGGTAGCGTGGCCGAGTGGTCTAAGGCGCTGGTTTTAGGCACCGGTCATTTCGATGGCGTGGGTTCGAATCCCAGCGATGCCAATAGCTTTTGTTATTTGAACACTTTTTGTTTAACCGCCACGATTTATTGTTTAAAATGAATTTCGTGGTACAATAATTGAAACGGAAAAATTGTGTGTTGCACTTAATAATCTTTGAACACAGGTAGCGTGGCCGAGTGGTCTAAGGCGCTGGTTTTAGGCACCAGTCATTTCGATGGCGTGGGTTCGAATCCCAGCGATGCCAATAGCTTTTGTTATTTGAACACTTTTTGTTTAACCGCCACGATTTATTGTTTAAAATGAATTTCGTGGTACAATAATTGAAACGGAAAAATTGTGTGTTGCACTTAATAATGTTTAAACACAGGTATCGTGGCTGAGTGGTCTAAGGCGCTGGTTTAAGGCACCAGTCATTTCGATGGCGTGGGTTCGAATCCCACCGCTGCCAATAGCTTTTGTTATTTAAACACTTTTTGTTTAACCGACAAGATTTATTATTTGAAATGCATTTCGTGGTACAATAATTGAGACGGAAAAATTGTGTGTTGCACTTAATAATGTTTAATCACAGGTAGCGTGGCCGAGTGGTCTAAGGCGCTGGTTTAAGGCACCAGTCATTTCGATGGCGTGGGTTCGAATCCCACCGCAGCCAATAGCATTTGTTATTTAAACACTTTTTGTTTAACCGCCACGATTTGTTATTTAACATGAATTTCGTTGTGCAATGATTAAGACGGAAAAATTGTGTGTTGCACTTAATAATGTTTAAACACAGGTAGCGTGGCCGAGTGGTCTAAGGCGCTGGTTTAAGGCACCAGTCATTTCGATGGCGTGGGTTCGAATCCCACCGCTGCCAATAGCTTTTTTTATTTAAACACTTTTTGTTTAACCGCCAAGAATTGTTATTTCACATGAATTTCGTTGTGCAATGATTAAGACGGAAAAATTGTGTGTTGCACTTAATAATGTTTAAACACAGGTAGCGTGGCCGAGTGGTCTAAGGCGCTGGTTTAAGGCACCAGTCATTTCGATGGCGTGGGATCGAATCCCACCGCTGCCAATACCATTTGTTATTTGAACACTTTTTGTTTAACCGCCAAGATTTATTATTTGAAATTCATTTCGTTGAACAATAATTGAGACGGAAAATTTGTTTGTTTCAACTAAGAAATCTTGAACACTGGCAGCGTGGCCGAGTGGTCTAAGGCGCTGGTTTTAGGCACCAGTCATTTCGATGGCGTGGGTTCAAATCCCACCGCTGCCAATAGCTTTTGTTATTTAAACACTTTTTGTTTAACCGCCACGATTTATTGTTTAAAATGAATTTCGTGGTACAATAATTGAAACGGAAAATTTGTATGTTGCCCTTAATAATCTTTGAACACAGGTAGCGTGGCCGAGTGGTCTAAGGCGCTCGTTTAAGGCACCAGTCATTTCGATGGCGTGGGATCGAATCCCACCGCTGCCAATAGCTTTTGTTATTTAAACACTTTTTGTTTAACCGCCACGATTTATTGTTTAAAATGAATTTCGTGGTACAATAATTGAGACGGAAAATTTCTATGTTGCACTTAATAATGTTTGAACACAGGTAGCGTGGCCGAGTGGTCTAAGGCGCTGGTTTTAGGCACCAGTCATTTCGATGGCGTGGGTTCGAATCCCACCGCTGCCATTTGCTTTTGTTATTTGAACACTTTTTGTTTAACCGACACGATTTATTATTTAAAATGAATTTCGTGGTACAATAATTGAGACGGAAAAATCGTGTGTTGCACTTAATAATGTTTAAACAGAGGTAGCGTGGCCGAATGTTCTAAGGCGCTGGTTTAAGGCACCAGTCATTTCGATGGCGTGGGTTCGAATCCCACCGCTGCCAATAGATTTTGTTATTTGAACACTTTTTGTTTGACCGCCACGATTTATTATTTAAAATGAATTTAGTGGTACAATAATTGAGACGGAAAAATTGTGTGTTGCACTTAATAATGTTTAAACACAGGTAGCGTGGCCGAGTGGTCTAAGGCGCTGGTTTAAGGCACCAGTCATTTCGATGGCGTGGGTTCGAATCCCAGCGCTGCCAATACCATTTGTTATTTAAACACTTTTTGTTTAACCGCCACGATTTATTATTTAAAATGAATTTCGTGGTACAATAATTGAGACGGAAAAATTGTGTGTTGCAATTAATAATGTTTAAACACAGGTAGCGTGGCCGAGTGGTCTAAGGCGCTGGTTTAAGGCACCAGTCATTTCGATGGCGTGGGTTCGAATCCCACCGCTGCCAATAGCATTTGTTATTTAAACACTTTTTGTTTAACCGCCAAGAAATTTAGTGGTACAATAATTGAGACGGAAAAATTGTGTGTTGCACTTAAGAATTCTTGATCACAGGTTATTTAATCACTTTTTGTTCAACTTCCACGATTTATTATTTAAAATGAATTTAGTGGTACAATAATTGAGACGCAAAAATTGTGTGTTGCAATTAAGAATTCTTGATCACAGGTAGCGTGGCCGAGTGGTCTAAGGCGCTGGTTTTAGGCACCAGTCATTTCGATGGCGTGGGTTCGAATCCCACCGCTGCCAATAGCTTTTGTTATTTGAACACTTTTTGTTTAACCGCCACGATTTATTGTTTAAAATGAATTTCGTGGTACAATAATTGAGACGGAAAATTTCTATGTTGCACTTAATAATGTTTAAACACAGGTAGCGTGGCCGAGTGGTCTAAGGCGCTGGTTTAAGGCACCAGTCATTTCGATGGCGTGGGTTCGAATCCCACCGCTGCCAATAGCTTTTGTTATTTAAACACTTTTTGCATTTCGTGGTACAATAATTGAGACGGAAAAATTGTGTGTTGCACTTAATAATGTTTAAACTCAGGTAGCGTGGCCGAGTGGTCTAACGCGCTGGTTTAAGGCACCAGTCATTTAGATGGCGTGGGTTCGAATCCCACCGCTGCCAATAGCTTTTGTTATTTGAACACTTTTTGTTTAACCGCCACGATTTATTGTTTAAAATGAATTTCGTGGTACAATAATTGAGACGGAAAAATTGTGTGCTGCAATTGAGAATTCTTGAACACATGTAGCGTGGCCGAGTGGTCTAAGGCGCTGGTTTTAGGCACCAGTCATTTCGATGGCGTGAGTTCGAATCCCCCCGCTGTCATTTGCTTTTGTTATTTGAACACTTTTTGTTTAACCGACACGATTTATTATTTAAAATGAATTTCGTGGTACAATAATTGAGACGGAAAAATTGTGTGCTGCAATTGAGAATTCTTGAACACATGTAGCGTGGCCGAGTGGTCTAAGGCGCTGGTTTTAGGCACCAGTCATTTCGATGGCGTGGGTTCGAATCCCACCGCTGCCAATAGCTTTTGTTATTTAAACACTTTTTGTTTAAGCGCCAAGATTTATTATTTGAAATGCATTTCGTTCTACAATAATTGAGACGGAAAAATTGTGTGTTGCACTTAATAATGTTTAATCACAGGTAGCGTGGCCGAGTGGTCTAAGGCGCTGGTTTTAGGCACCAGTCATTTCGATGGCGTGGGTTCGAATCCCAGCGATGCCAATAGCTTTTGTTATTTGAACACTTTTTGTTTAACCGCCACGATTTATTGTTTAAAATGAATTTCGTGGTACAATAATTGAAACGGAAAATTTGTATGTTGCACTTAATAATCTTTGAACACAGTTAGCGTGGCCGAGTGGTCTAAGGCGCTGGTTTAAGGCACCAGTCATTTCGATGGCGTGGGTTCGAATCCCAGCGATGCCAATAGCTTTTGTTATTTGAACACTTTTTGTTTAACCGCCACGATTTATTGTTTAAAATGAATTTCGTGGTACAATAATTGAAACGGAAAAATTGTGTGTTGCACTTAATAATGTTTAAACACAGGTAGCGTGGCCGAGTGGTCTAAGGCGCTGGTTTAAGGCACCAGTCATTTCGATGGCGTGGGTTCGAATCCCACCGCTGCCAATAGCTTTTGTTATTTAAACACTTTTTGTTTAACCTCCAAGATTTATTATTTGAAATGCATTTCGTGGTACAATAATTGAGACGGAAAAATTGTGTGTTGCACTTAATAATGTTTAATCACAGGTAGCGTGGCCGAGTGGTCTAAGGCGCTGGTTTAAGGCACCAGTCATTTCGATGGCTTTGGTTCGAATCCCACCGCTGCCAATAGCTTTTGTTATTTAAACACTTGTTGTTTAACCGCCAAGATTTATTATTTGAAATTCATTTCGTTCTACAATAATTGAGACGTAAAATTTGTATGTTGCACTTAATAATCTTTGAACACAGGTAACGTGGCCGAGTGGTCTAAGGCGCTGGTTTTAGGCACCAGTCATTTCGATGGCGTGGGTTCGAATCCCACCGCTGCCAATAGCTTTTGTTATTTAAACACTTGTTGTTTAACCGCCAAGATTTATTATTTTAAATTCATTTCGTTCTACAATAATTGAGACGTAAAATTTGTATGTTGCACTTAATAATCTTTGAACACAGGTAACGTGGCCGAGTGGTCTAAGGCGCTGGTTTTAGGCACCAGTCATTTCGATGGCGTGGGTTCGAATCCCACCGCTGCCAATAGCTTTTGTTATTTAAACACTTGTTGTTTAACCTCCAAGATTTATTATTTGAAATGCATTTCGTGGTACAATAATTGAGACGGAAAAATTGTGTGTTGCACTTAATAATGTTTAATCACAGGTAGCGTGGCCGAGTGGTCTAAGGCGCTGGTTTAAGGCACCAGTCATTTCGATGGCGTGGGTTCGAATCCCACCGCTGCCAATAGCTTTTGTTATTTAAACACTTTTTGTTTAACCGCCACGATTTGTTATTTAACATGAATTTCGTTGTGCAATGATTAAGACGGAAAAATTGTGTGTTGCACTTAATAATGTTTAAACACAGGTAGCGTGGCCGAGTGGTCTAAGGCGCTGGTTTAAGGCACCAGTCATTTCGATGGCGTGGGTTCGAATCCCACCGCTGCCAATAGCTTTTGTTATTTAAACACTTTTTGTTTAACCGACAAGATTTATTATTTGAAATGCATTTCGTGGTACAAAAATTGAGACGGAAAAATTGTGTGTTGCAATTAAGAATTCTTGAACACAGGTAGCGTGGCCGAGTGGTCTAAGGCGCTGGTTTTAGGCACCAGTCATTTCGATGGCGTGGGTTCGAATCCCACCGCTGCCAATAGCTTTTGTTATTTGAACACTTTTTGTTTAACCGCCACGATTTATTGTTTAAAATGAATTTCGTGGTACAATAATTGAGACGGAAAAATTGTGTGTTGCAATTAAGAATTCTTGAACACAGGTAGCGTGGCCGAGTGGTCTGTGGCGCTGGTTTTAGGCACCAGTCATTTCGATGGCGTGGGTTCGAATCCCACCGCTGCCAATAGCTTTTGTTATTTAAACACTTTTTGTTTAACCGCCACGATTTGTTATTTAACATGAATTTCGTTGTGCAATGATTAAAACGGAAAAATTGTGTGTTGCACTTAATAATGTTTAAACACAGGTAGCGTGGCCGAGTGGTCTAAGGCGCTGGTTTAAGGCACCAGTCATTTCGATGGCGTGGGTTCGAATCCCACCGCTGCCAATAGCTTTTGTTATTTAAACACTTTTTGTTTAATAGCCACGATTTGTTATTTAACATGAATTTCGTTGTGCAATGATTAAAACGGAAAAATTGTGTGTTGCACTTAATAATGTTTAAACACAGGTAGCGTGGCCGAGTGGTCTAAGGCGCTGGTTTAAGGCACCAGTCATTTCGATGGCGTCGGTTCGAATCCCACCGCTGCCAATAGCATTTGTTATTTGAACACTTTTTGTTTAACCGCCACGATTTATTGTTTAAAATGAATTTCGTGGTACAATAATTGAGACGGAAAAATTGTGTGTTGCAATTAAGAATTCTTGAACACAGGTAGCGTGGCCGAGTGGTCTATGGCGCTGGTTTTAGGCACCAGTCATTTCGATGGCGTGGGTTCGAATCCCACCGCTGCCAATAGCTTTTGTTATTTAAACACTTTTTGTTTAACCGCCACGATTTGTTATTTAACATGAATTTCGTTGTGCAATGATTAAAACGGAAAAATTGTGTGTTGCTCTTAATAATGTTTAAACACAGGTAGCGTGGCCGAGTGGTCTAAGGCGCTGGTTTAAGGCACCAGTCATTTCGATGGCGTGGGTTCGAATCCCACCGCTGCCAATAGCTTTTTTTATTTAAACACTTTTTGTTTAACCGCCACGATTTATTGTTTAAAATGAATTTCATGGTACAATAATTGAAACGGAAAATTTGTATGTTGCACTTAATAATCTTTGAACACAGGTAGCGTGGCCGAGTGGTCTAAGGCGCTGCTTTTAGGCACCAGTCATTTCGATGGCGTGGGTTCGAATCCCACCGCTGCCAATAGCTTTTGTTATTTAAACACTTGTTGTTTAACCTCCAAGATTTATTATTTGAAATGCATTTCGTGGTACAATAATTGAGACGGAAAAATTGTGTGTTGCACTTAATAATGTTTAATCACAGGTAGCGTGGCCGAGTGGTCTAAGGCGCTGGTTTAAGGCACCAGTCATTTCGATGGCGTGGGTTCGAATCCCACCGCTGCCAATAGCTTTTGTTATTTAAACACTTTTTGTTTAACCGCCACGATTTGTTATTTAACATGAATTTCGTTGTGCAATGATTAAGACGGAAAAATTGTGTGTTGCACTTAATAATGTTTAAACACAGGTAGCGTGGCCGAGTGGTCTAAGGCGCTGGTTTAAGGCACCAGTCATTTCGATGGCGTGGGTTCGAATCCCACCGCTGCCAATAGCTTTTGTTATTTAAACACTTTTTGTTTAACCGACAAGATTTATTATTTGAAATGCATTTCGTGGTACAAAAATTGAGACGGAAAAATTGTGTGTTGCAATTAAGAATTCTTGAACACAGGTAGCGTGGCCGAGTGGTCTAAGGCGCTGGTTTTAGGCACCAGTCATTTCGATGGCGTGGGTTCGAATCCCACCGCTGCCAATAGCTTTTGTTATTTGAACACTTTTTGTTTAACCGCCACGATTTATTGTTTAAAATGAATTTCGTGGTACAATAATTGAGACGGAAAAATTGTGTGTTGCAATTAAGAATTCTTGAACACAGGTAGCGTGGCCGAGTGGTCTGTGGCGCTGGTTTTAGGCACCAGTCATTTCGATGGCGTGGGTTCGAATCCCACCGCTGCCAATAGCTTTTGTTATTTAAACACTTTTTGTTTAACCGCCACGATTTGTTATTTAACATGAATTTCGTTGTGCAATGATTAAAACGGAAAAATTGTGTGTTGCACTTAATAATGTTTAAACACAGGTAGCGTGGCCGAGTGGTCTAAGGCGCTGGTTTAAGGCACCAGTCATTTCGATGGCGTGGGTTCGAATCCCACCGCTGCCAATAGCTTTTGTTATTTAAACACTTTTTGTTTAACCGCCACGATTTGTTATTTAACATGAATTTCGTTGTGCAATGATTAAAACGGAAAAATTGTGTGTTGCACTTAATAATGTTTAAACACAGGTAGCGTGGCCGAGTGGTCTAAGGCGCTGGTTTAAGGCACCAGTCATTTCGATGGCGTGGGTTCGAATCCCACCGCTGCCAATAGCATTTGTTATTTGAACACTTTTTGTTTAACCGCCACGATTTATTGTTTAAAATGAATTTCGTGGTACAATAATTGAGACGGAAAAATTGTGTGTTGCAATTAAGAATTCTTGAACACAGGTAGCGTGGCCGAGTGGTCTATGGCGCTGGTTTTAGGCACCAGTCATTTCGATGGCGTGGGTTCGAATCCCACCGCTGCCAATAGCTTTTGTTATTTAAACACTTTTTGTTTAACCGCCACGATTTGTTATTTAACATGAATTTCGTTGTGCAATGATTAAAACGGAAAAATTGTGTGTTGCACTTAATAATGTTTAAACACAGGTAGCGTGGCCGAGTGGTCTAAGGCGCTGGTTTAAGGCACCAGTCATTTCGATGGCGTGGGTTCGAATCCCACCGCTGCCAATAGCTTTTTTTATTTAAACACTTTTTGTTTAACCGCCACGATTTATTGTTTAAAATGAATTTCGTGGTACAATAATTGAAACGGAATATTTGTATGTTGGACTTAATAATCTTTGAACACAGGTAGCGTGGCCGAGTGGTCTAAGGCGCTGCTTTTAGGCACCAGTCATTTCGATGGCGTGGGTTCGAATCCCAGCGATGCCAATAGCTTTTGTTATTTGAACACTTTTTGTTCAACCGCCAAGATTTATTATTTGAAATTCATTTCGTTGAACAATAATTGAGACGGAAAATTTGTTTGTTGCAACTAAGAAATCTTGAACACTGGTCGCGTGGCCGAGTGGTCTAAGGCGCTGGTTTTAGGCACCAGTCATTTCGATGGCGTGGGTTCGAATCCCAGCGATGCCAATAGCTTTTGTTATTTGAACACTTTTTGTTTAACCGCCACGATTTATTGTTTAAAATGAATTTCGTGGTACAATAATTGAAACGGAAAATTTGTATGTTGCACTTAATAATCTTTGAACACAGGTAGCGTGGCCGAGTGGTCTAAGGCGCTGGTTTTAGGCACCAGTCATTTCGATGGCGTGGGTTCGAATCCCACCGCTGCCAATAGCTTTTGTTATTTAAACACTTTTTGTTTAACCGCCAAGATTTATTATTTGAAATGCATTTCGTTGTGCAATTATTGAGACGGAAAAATTGTGTGTTGCACTTAATAATGTTTAAACAGATGTAGCGTGGCCGAGTGGTCTAAGGCGCTGGTTTAAGGCACCAGTCATTTCGATGGCGTGTGTTCGAATCCCACCGCTGCCAATAGCTTTGTTATTTAAACACTTTTTGTTTAACCGCCAAGATTTATTATTTGAAATGCATTTCGTTGTGCAATGATTGAGACGGAAAAATTGTGTGTTGCACTTAATAATATTTAAACACAGATAGCGTGGCCGAGTGGTCTAAGGCGCTGGTTTAAGGCACCAGTCATTTCGATGGCATGGGTTCGAATCCCACCGCTGCCAATAGCATTTGTTAATTGAAAACTTTTTGTTTAACCGCCACGATTTATTATTTAAAATTCATTTAGTGGTACAATAATTGAGACGGAAAATTGTGTGTTGCACTTAATAATGTTTAAAAAGAGGTAGCGTGGCCGAATGGTCTAAGGCGCTGGTTTAAGGCACCAGTCATTTCGATGGCGTTGGTTCGAATCCCACCGCTGCCAATAGCATTTGTTATTTGAACACTTTTTGTTTAACCGCCACGATTTATTATTTGAAATGAATTTCGTGGTACAATAATTGAGACGGAAAATTTGTATGTTGCACTTAATAATCTTTGAACACAGGTAGCGTGGCCGAGTGGTCTAAGGCGCTGGTTTTAGGCACCAGTCATTTTGATGGCGTGGGTTCGAATCCCACCGCTGCCAATAGCATTTGTTATTTGAAAACTTTTTGTTTAACCGCCACTTTTTATTATTTAAAATGAATTTAGTGGTACAATAATTGAGACGGAAAAATTGTGTGTTGCAATTAAGAATTCTTGAACACAGGTAGCGTGGCCGAGTGGTCTAAGGCGCTGGTTTAAGGCACCAGTCATTTCGATGGCGTGGGTTCGAATCCCACCGCTGCCAATAGCTTTTGTTATTTAAACACTTGTTGTTTAACCGCCAAGATTTATTATTTGAAATTCATTTCGTTCTACAATAATTGAGACGGAAAAATTGTGTGTTGCAATTAAGAATTCTTGAACACAGGTAGCGTGGCCGAGTGGTCTAAGGCGCTGGTTTAAGGCACCAGTCATTTCGATGGCGTGGGTTCGAATCCCACCGCTGCCAATAGCGTTTGTTATTTGAACACTTTTTGTTTAACCG
>NW_028147132.1:0-14803 GCF_963924565.1 Ascidiella aspersa | reverse complement strand
TAGAAACCAGTGGTCCCGTATGCTTACCTTAATTCGAATGAATACTGTAAGAAGGTTACAGAGGGCAAATCGACGGCCCACTTTCGTGTCCAGGGCACAGCTGGTCGAAGCGCTACCGGCCCGGTCAATTTAGACCATCACACGGTGGCGTCAAGGGTAAATATTGCAGCCTCCACCCTTCAGTAGTAAGGGAATAGGACGGAAAAAGACCCCAACTTACCGAGAATTGCTCCATACAGCTTAGAAAGTAACCCAAAAAGACTTGATGAGCCAGCAGCCTGCCCAGTTGCACAGGTGCAGGCTGTTCATAAGGTAATTGGCGTTCGCCACGGGT
The DNA here is from genome assembly GCF_963924565.1 of Ascidiella aspersa. Taxonomy (NCBI): domain Eukaryota; kingdom Metazoa; phylum Chordata; class Ascidiacea; order Phlebobranchia; family Ascidiidae; genus Ascidiella; species Ascidiella aspersa. The sequence continues at coordinate 14,469 of NW_028147132.1, read as the reverse complement.
GGTGGGTATATTCACTAATTAGGCCCTAATTAACAAGCAGCGGTAAATTACTAGGTACAGTTACTTGCTTGTATGCATGTTTGTTGATTGAAAAATAGAAACCAGTGGTCCCGTATGCTTACCTTAATTCGAATGAATACTGTAAGAAGGTTACAGAGGGCAAATCGACGGCCCACTTTCGTGTCCAGGGCACAGCTGGTCGAAGCGCTACCGGCCCGGTCAATTTAGACCATCACACGGTGGCGTCAAGGGTAAATATTGCAGCCTCCACCCTTCAGTAGTAAGGGAATAGGACGGAAAAAGACCCCAACTTACCGAGAATTGCTCCATACAGCTTAGAAAGTAACCCAAAAAGACTTGATGAGCCAGCAGCCTGCCCAGTTGCACAGGTGCAGGCTGTTCATAAGGTAATTGGCGTTCGCCACGGGTGGTGGGTATATTCACTAATTAGGCCCTAATTAACAAGCAGCGGTAAATTACTAGGTACAGTTACTTGCTTGTATGCATGTTTGTTGATTGAAAAATAGAAACCAGTGGTCCCGTATGCTTACCTTAATTCGAATGAATACTGTAAGAAGGTTACAGAGGGCAAATCGACGGCCCACTTTCGTGTCCAGGGCACAGCTGGTCGAAGCGCTACCGGCCCGGTCAATTTAGACCATCACACGGTGGCGTCAAGGGTAAATATTGCAGCCTCCACCCTTCAGTAGTAAGGGAATAGGACGGAAAAAGACCCCAACTTACCGAGAATTGCTCCATACAGCTTAGAAAGTAACCCAAAAAGACTTGATGAGCCAGCAGCCTGCCCAGTTGCACAGGTGCAGGCTGTTCATAAGGTAATTGGCGTTCGCCACGGGTGGTGGGTATATTCACTAATTAGGCCCTAATTAACAAGCAGCGGTAAATTACTAGGTACAGTTACTTGCTTGTATGCATGTTTGTTGATTGAAAAATAGAAACCAGTGGTCCCGTATGCTTACCTTAATTCGAATGAATACTGTAAGAAGGTTACAGAGGGCAAATCGACGGCCCACTTTCGTGTCCAGGGCACAGCTGGTCGAAGCGCTACCGGCCCGGTCAATTTAGACCATCACACGGTGGCGTCAAGGGTAAATATTGCAGCCTCCACCCTTCAGTAGTAAGGGAATAGGACGGAAAAAGACCCCAACTTACCGAGAATTGCTCCATACAGCTTAGAAAGTAACCCAAAAAGACTTGATGAGCCAGCAGCCTGCCCAGTTGCACAGGTGCAGGCTGTTCATAAGGTAATTGGCGTTCGCCACGGGTGGTGGGTATATTCACTAATTAGGCCCTAATTAACAAGCAGCGGTAAATTACTAGGTACAGTTACTTGCTTGTATGCATGTTTGTTGATTGAAAAATAGAAACCAGTGGTCCCGTATGCTTACCTTAATTCGAATGAATACTGTAAGAAGGTTACAGAGGGCAAATCGACGGCCCACTTTCGTGTCCAGGGCACAGCTGGTCGAAGCGCTACCGGCCCGGTCAATTTAGACCATCACACGGTGGCGTCAAGGGTAAATATTGCAGCCTCCACCCTTCAGTAGTAAGGGAATAGGACGGAAAAAGACCCCAACTTACCGAGAATTGCTCCATACAGCTTAGAAAGTAACCCAAAAAGACTTGATGAGCCAGCAGCCTGCCCAGTTGCACAGGTGCAGGCTGTTCATAAGGTAATTGGCGTTCGCCACGGGTGGTGGGTATATTCACTAATTAGGCCCTAATTAACAAGCAGCGGTAAATTACTAGGTACAGTTACTTGCTTGTATGCATGTTTGTTGATTGAAAAATAGAAACCAGTGGTCCCGTATGCTTACCTTAATTCGAATGAATACTGTAAGAAGGTTACAGAGGGCAAATCGACGGCCCACTTTCGTGTCCAGGGCACAGCTGGTCGAAGCGCTACCGGCCCGGTCAATTTAGACCATCACACGGTGGCGTCAAGGGTAAATATTGCAGCCTCCACCCTTCAGTAGTAAGGGAATAGGACGGAAAAAGACCCCAACTTACCGAGAATTGCTCCATACAGCTTAGAAAGTAACCCAAAAAGACTTGATGAGCCAGCAGCCTGCCCAGTTGCACAGGTGCAGGCTGTTCATAAGGTAATTGGCGTTCGCCACGGGTGGTGGGTATATTCACTAATTAGGCCCTAATTAACAAGCAGCGGTAAATTACTAGGTACAGTTACTTGCTTGTATGCATGTTTGTTGATTGAAAAATAGAAACCAGTGGTCCCGTATGCTTACCTTAATTCGAATGAATACTGTAAGAAGGTTACAGAGGGCAAATCGACGGCCCACTTTCGTGTCCAGGGCACAGCTGGTCGAAGCGCTACCGGCCCGGTCAATTTAGACCATCACACGGTGGCGTCAAGGGTAAATATTGCAGCCTCCACCCTTCAGTAGTAAGGGAATAGGACGGAAAAAGACCCCAACTTACCGAGAATTGCTCCATACAGCTTAGAAAGTAACCCAAAAAGACTTGATGAGCCAGCAGCCTGCCCAGTTGCACAGGTGCAGGCTGTTCATAAGGTAATTGGCGTTCGCCACGGGTGGTGGGTATATTCACTAATTAGGCCCTAATTAACAAGCAGCGGTAAATTACTAGGTACAGTTACTTGCTTGTATGCATGTTTGTTGATTGAAAAATAGAAACCAGTGGTCCCGTATGCTTACCTTAATTCGAATGAATACTGTAAGAAGGTTACAGAGGGCAAATCGACGGCCCACTTTCGTGTCCAGGGCACAGCTGGTCGAAGCGCTACCGGCCCGGTCAATTTAGACCATCACACGGTGGCGTCAAGGGTAAATATTGCAGCCTCCACCCTTCAGTAGTAAGGGAATAGGACGGAAAAAGACCCCAACTTACCGAGAATTGCTCCATACAGCTTAGAAAGTAACCCAAAAAGACTTGATGAGCCAGCAGCCTGCCCAGTTGCACAGGTGCAGGCTGTTCATAAGGTAATTGGCGTTCGCCACGGGTGGTGGGTATATTCACTAATTAGGCCCTAATTAACAAGCAGCGGTAAATTACTAGGTACAGTTACTTGCTTGTATGCATGTTTGTTGATTGAAAAATAGAAACCAGTGGTCCCGTATGCTTACCTTAATTCGAATGAATACTGTAAGAAGGTTACAGAGGGCAAATCGACGGCCCACTTTCGTGTCCAGGGCACAGCTGGTCGAAGCGCTACCGGCCCGGTCAATTTAGACCATCACACGGTGGCGTCAAGGGTAAATATTGCAGCCTCCACCCTTCAGTAGTAAGGGAATAGGACGGAAAAAGACCCCAACTTACCGAGAATTGCTCCATACAGCTTAGAAAGTAACCCAAAAAGACTTGATGAGCCAGCAGCCTGCCCAGTTGCACAGGTGCAGGCTGTTCATAAGGTAATTGGCGTTCGCCACGGGTGGTGGGTATATTCACTAATTAGGCCCTAATTAACAAGCAGCGGTAAATTACTAGGTACAGTTACTTGCTTGTATGCATGTTTGTTGATTGAAAAATAGAAACCAGTGGTCCCGTATGCTTACCTTAATTCGAATGAATACTGTAAGAAGGTTACAGAGGGCAAATCGACGGCCCACTTTCGTGTCCAGGGCACAGCTGGTCGAAGCGCTACCGGCCCGGTCAATTTAGACCATCACACGGTGGCGTCAAGGGTAAATATTGCAGCCTCCACCCTTCAGTAGTAAGGGAATAGGACGGAAAAAGACCCCAACTTACCGAGAATTGCTCCATACAGCTTAGAAAGTAACCCAAAAAGACTTGATGAGCCAGCAGCCTGCCCAGTTGCACAGGTGCAGGCTGTTCATAAGGTAATTGGCGTTCGCCACGGGTGGTGGGTATATTCACTAATTAGGCCCTAATTAACAAGCAGCGGTAAATTACTAGGTACAGTTACTTGCTTGTATGCATGTTTGTTGATTGAAAAATAGAAACCAGTGGTCCCGTATGCTTACCTTAATTCGAATGAATACTGTAAGAAGGTTACAGAGGGCAAATCGACGGCCCACTTTCGTGTCCAGGGCACAGCTGGTCGAAGCGCTACCGGCCCGGTCAATTTAGACCATCACACGGTGGCGTCAAGGGTAAATATTGCAGCCTCCACCCTTCAGTAGTAAGGGAATAGGACGGAAAAAGACCCCAACTTACCGAGAATTGCTCCATACAGCTTAGAAAGTAACCCAAAAAGACTTGATGAGCCAGCAGCCTGCCCAGTTGCACAGGTGCAGGCTGTTCATAAGGTAATTGGCGTTCGCCACGGGTGGTGGGTATATTCACTAATTAGGCCCTAATTAACAAGCAGCGGTAAATTACTAGGTACAGTTACTTGCTTGTATGCATGTTTGTTGATTGAAAAATAGAAACCAGTGGTCCCGTATGCTTACCTTAATTCGAATGAATACTGTAAGAAGGTTACAGAGGGCAAATCGACGGCCCACTTTCGTGTCCAGGGCACAGCTGGTCGAAGCGCTACCGGCCCGGTCAATTTAGACCATCACACGGTGGCGTCAAGGGTAAATATTGCAGCCTCCACCCTTCAGTAGTAAGGGAATAGGACGGAAAAAGACCCCAACTTACCGAGAATTGCTCCATACAGCTTAGAAAGTAACCCAAAAAGACTTGATGAGCCAGCAGCCTGCCCAGTTGCACAGGTGCAGGCTGTTCATAAGGTAATTGGCGTTCGCCACGGGTGGTGGGTATATTCACTAATTAGGCCCTAATTAACAAGCAGCGGTAAATTACTAGGTACAGTTACTTGCTTGTATGCATGTTTGTTGATTGAAAAATAGAAACCAGTGGTCCCGTATGCTTACCTTAATTCGAATGAATACTGTAAGAAGGTTACAGAGGGCAAATCGACGGCCCACTTTCGTGTCCAGGGCACAGCTGGTCGAAGCGCTACCGGCCCGGTCAATTTAGACCATCACACGGTGGCGTCAAGGGTAAATATTGCAGCCTCCACCCTTCAGTAGTAAGGGAATAGGACGGAAAAAGACCCCAACTTACCGAGAATTGCTCCATACAGCTTAGAAAGTAACCCAAAAAGACTTGATGAGCCAGCAGCCTGCCCAGTTGCACAGGTGCAGGCTGTTCATAAGGTAATTGGCGTTCGCCACGGGTGGTGGGTATATTCACTAATTAGGCCCTAATTAACAAGCAGCGGTAAATTACTAGGTACAGTTACTTGCTTGTATGCATGTTTGTTGATTGAAAAATAGAAACCAGTGGTCCCGTATGCTTACCTTAATTCGAATGAATACTGTAAGAAGGTTACAGAGGGCAAATCGACGGCCCACTTTCGTGTCCAGGGCACAGCTGGTCGAAGCGCTACCGGCCCGGTCAATTTAGACCATCACACGGTGGCGTCAAGGGTAAATATTGCAGCCTCCACCCTTCAGTAGTAAGGGAATAGGACGGAAAAAGACCCCAACTTACCGAGAATTGCTCCATACAGCTTAGAAAGTAACCCAAAAAGACTTGATGAGCCAGCAGCCTGCCCAGTTGCACAGGTGCAGGCTGTTCATAAGGTAATTGGCGTTCGCCACGGGTGGTGGGTATATTCACTAATTAGGCCCTAATTAACAAGCAGCGGTAAATTACTAGGTACAGTTACTTGCTTGTATGCATGTTTGTTGATTGAAAAATAGAAACCAGTGGTCCCGTATGCTTACCTTAATTCGAATGAATACTGTAAGAAGGTTACAGAGGGCAAATCGACGGCCCACTTTCGTGTCCAGGGCACAGCTGGTCGAAGCGCTACCGGCCCGGTCAATTTAGACCATCACACGGTGGCGTCAAGGGTAAATATTGCAGCCTCCACCCTTCAGTAGTAAGGGAATAGGACGGAAAAAGACCCCAACTTACCGAGAATTGCTCCATACAGCTTAGAAAGTAACCCAAAAAGACTTGATGAGCCAGCAGCCTGCCCAGTTGCACAGGTGCAGGCTGTTCATAAGGTAATTGGCGTTCGCCACGGGTGGTGGGTATATTCACTAATTAGGCCCTAATTAACAAGCAGCGGTAAATTACTAGGTACAGTTACTTGCTTGTATGCATGTTTGTTGATTGAAAAATAGAAACCAGTGGTCCCGTATGCTTACCTTAATTCGAATGAATACTGTAAGAAGGTTACAGAGGGCAAATCGACGGCCCACTTTCGTGTCCAGGGCACAGCTGGTCGAAGCGCTACCGGCCCGGTCAATTTAGACCATCACACGGTGGCGTCAAGGGTAAATATTGCAGCCTCCACCCTTCAGTAGTAAGGGAATAGGACGGAAAAAGACCCCAACTTACCGAGAATTGCTCCATACAGCTTAGAAAGTAACCCAAAAAGACTTGATGAGCCAGCAGCCTGCCCAGTTGCACAGGTGCAGGCTGTTCATAAGGTAATTGGCGTTCGCCACGGGTGGTGGGTATATTCACTAATTAGGCCCTAATTAACAAGCAGCGGTAAATTACTAGGTACAGTTACTTGCTTGTATGCATGTTTGTTGATTGAAAAATAGAAACCAGTGGTCCCGTATGCTTACCTTAATTCGAATGAATACTGTAAGAAGGTTACAGAGGGCAAATCGACGGCCCACTTTCGTGTCCAGGGCACAGCTGGTCGAAGCGCTACCGGCCCGGTCAATTTAGACCATCACACGGTGGCGTCAAGGGTAAATATTGCAGCCTCCACCCTTCAGTAGTAAGGGAATAGGACGGAAAAAGACCCCAACTTACCGAGAATTGCTCCATACAGCTTAGAAAGTAACCCAAAAAGACTTGATGAGCCAGCAGCCTGCCCAGTTGCACAGGTGCAGGCTGTTCATAAGGTAATTGGCGTTCGCCACGGGTGGTGGGTATATTCACTAATTAGGCCCTAATTAACAAGCAGCGGTAAATTACTAGGTACAGTTACTTGCTTGTATGCATGTTTGTTGATTGAAAAATAGAAACCAGTGGTCCCGTATGCTTACCTTAATTCGAATGAATACTGTAAGAAGGTTACAGAGGGCAAATCGACGGCCCACTTTCGTGTCCAGGGCACAGCTGGTCGAAGCGCTACCGGCCCGGTCAATTTAGACCATCACACGGTGGCGTCAAGGGTAAATATTGCAGCCTCCACCCTTCAGTAGTAAGGGAATAGGACGGAAAAAGACCCCAACTTACCGAGAATTGCTCCATACAGCTTAGAAAGTAACCCAAAAAGACTTGATGAGCCAGCAGCCTGCCCAGTTGCACAGGTGCAGGCTGTTCATAAGGTAATTGGCGTTCGCCACGGGTGGTGGGTATATTCACTAATTAGGCCCTAATTAACAAGCAGCGGTAAATTACTAGGTACAGTTACTTGCTTGTATGCATGTTTGTTGATTGAAAAATAGAAACCAGTGGTCCCGTATGCTTACCTTAATTCGAATGAATACTGTAAGAAGGTTACAGAGGGCAAATCGACGGCCCACTTTCGTGTCCAGGGCACAGCTGGTCGAAGCGCTACCGGCCCGGTCAATTTAGACCATCACACGGTGGCGTCAAGGGTAAATATTGCAGCCTCCACCCTTCAGTAGTAAGGGAATAGGACGGAAAAAGACCCCAACTTACCGAGAATTGCTCCATACAGCTTAGAAAGTAACCCAAAAAGACTTGATGAGCCAGCAGCCTGCCCAGTTGCACAGGTGCAGGCTGTTCATAAGGTAATTGGCGTTCGCCACGGGTGGTGGGTATATTCACTAATTAGGCCCTAATTAACAAGCAGCGGTAAATTACTAGGTACAGTTACTTGCTTGTATGCATGTTTGTTGATTGAAAAATAGAAATCCAGTGGTCCCGTATGCTTACCTTAATTCGAATGAATACTGTAAGAAGGTTACAGAGGGCAAATCGACGGCCCACTTTCGTGTCCAGGGCACAGCTGGTCGAAGCGCTACCGGCCCGGTCAATTTAGACCATCACACGGTGGCGTCAAGGGTAAATATTGCAGCCTCCACCCTTCAGTAGTAAGGGAATAGGACGGAAAAAGACCCCAACTTACCGAGAATTGCTCCATACAGCTTAGAAAGTAACCCAAAAAGACTTGATGAGCCAGCAGCCTGCCCAGTTGCACAGGTGCAGGCTGTTCATAAGGTAATTGGCGTTCGCCACGGGTGGTGGGTATATTCACTAATTAGGCCCTAATTAACAAGCAGCGGTAAATTACTAGGTACAGTTACTTGCTTGTATGCATGTTTGTTGATTGAAAAATAGAAACCAGTGGTCCCGTATGCTTACCTTAATTCGAATGAATACTGTAAGAAGGTTACAGAGGGCAAATCGACGGCCCACTTTCGTGTCCAGGGCACAGCTGGTCGAAGCGCTACCGGCCCGGTCAATTTAGACCATCACACGGTGGCGTCAAGGGTAAATATTGCAGCCTCCACCCTTCAGTAGTAAGGGAATAGGACGGAAAAAGACCCCAACTTACCGAGAATTGCTCCATACAGCTTAGAAAGTAACCCAAAAAGACTTGATGAGCCAGCAGCCTGCCCAGTTGCACAGGTGCAGGCTGTTCATAAGGTAATTGGCGTTCGCCACGGGTGGTGGGTATATTCACTAATTAGGCCCTAATTAACAAGCAGCGGTAAATTACTAGGTACAGTTACTTGCTTGTATGCATGTTTGTTGATTGAAAAATAGAAACCAGTGGTCCCGTATGCTTACCTTAATTCGAATGAATACTGTAAGAAGGTTACAGAGGGCAAATCGACGGCCCACTTTCGTGTCCAGGGCACAGCTGGTCGAAGCGCTACCGGCCCGGTCAATTTAGACCATCACACGGTGGCGTCAAGGGTAAATATTGCAGCCTCCACCCTTCAGTAGTAAGGGAATAGGACGGAAAAAGACCCCAACTTACCGAGAATTGCTCCATACAGCTTAGAAAGTAACCCAAAAAGACTTGATGAGCCAGCAGCCTGCCCAGTTGCACAGGTGCAGGCTGTTCATAAGGTAATTGGCGTTCGCCACGGGTGGTGGGTATATTCACTAATTAGGCCCTAATTAACAAGCAGCGGTAAATTACTAGGTACAGTTACTTGCTTGTATGCATGTTTGTTGATTGAAAAATAGAAACCAGTGGTCCCGTATGCTTACCTTAATTCGAATGAATACTGTAAGAAGGTTACAGAGGGCAAATCGACGGCCCACTTTCGTGTCCAGGGCACAGCTGGTCGAAGCGCTACCGGCCCGGTCAATTTAGACCATCACACGGTGGCGTCAAGGGTAAATATTGCAGCCTCCACCCTTCAGTAGTAAGGGAATAGGACGGAAAAAGACCCCAACTTACCGAGAATTGCTCCATACAGCTTAGAAAGTAACCCAAAAAGACTTGATGAGCCAGCAGCCTGCCCAGTTGCACAGGTGCAGGCTGTTCATAAGGTAATTGGCGTTCGCCACGGGTGGTGGGTATATTCACTAATTAGGCCCTAATTAACAAGCAGCGGTAAATTACTAGGTACAGTTACTTGCTTGTATGCATGTTTGTTGATTGAAAAATAGAAACCAGTGGTCCCGTATGCTTACCTTAATTCGAATGAATACTGTAAGAAGGTTACAGAGGGCAAATCGACGGCCCACTTTCGTGTCCAGGGCACAGCTGGTCGAAGCGCTACCGGCCCGGTCAATTTAGACCATCACACGGTGGCGTCAAGGGTAAATATTGCAGCCTCCACCCTTCAGTAGTAAGGGAATAGGACGGAAAAAGACCCCAACTTACCGAGAATTGCTCCATACAGCTTAGAAAGTAACCCAAAAAGACTTGATGAGCCAGCAGCCTGCCCAGTTGCACAGGTGCAGGCTGTTCATAAGGTAATTGGCGTTCGCCACGGGTGGTGGGTATATTCACTAATTAGGCCCTAATTAACAAGCAGCGGTAAATTACTAGGTACAGTTACTTGCTTGTATGCATGTTTGTTGATTGAAAAATAGAAACCAGTGGTCCCGTATGCTTACCTTAATTCGAATGAATACTGTAAGAAGGTTACAGAGGGCAAATCGACGGCCCACTTTCGTGTCCAGGGCACAGCTGGTCGAAGCGCTACCGGCCCGGTCAATTTAGACCATCACACGGTGGCGTCAAGGGTAAATATTGCAGCCTCCACCCTTCAGTAGTAAGGGAATAGGACGGAAAAAGACCCCAACTTACCGAGAATTGCTCCATACAGCTTAGAAAGTAACCCAAAAAGACTTGATGAGCCAGCAGCCTGCCCAGTTGCACAGGTGCAGGCTGTTCATAAGGTAATTGGCGTTCGCCACGGGTGGTGGGTATATTCACTAATTAGGCCCTAATTAACAAGCAGCGGTAAATTACTAGGTACAGTTACTTGCTTGTATGCATGTTTGTTGATTGAAAAATAGAAACCAGTGGTCCCGTATGCTTACCTTAATTCGAATGAATACTGTAAGAAGGTTACAGAGGGCAAATCGACGGCCCACTTTCGTGTCCAGGGCACAGCTGGTCGAAGCGCTACCGGCCCGGTCAATTTAGACCATCACACGGTGGCGTCAAGGGTAAATATTGCAGCCTCCACCCTTCAGTAGTAAGGGAATAGGACGGAAAAAGACCCCAACTTACCGAGAATTGCTCCATACAGCTTAGAAAGTAACCCAAAAAGACTTGATGAGCCAGCAGCCTGCCCAGTTGCACAGGTGCAGGCTGTTCATAAGGTAATTGGCGTTCGCCACGGGTGGTGGGTATATTCACTAATTAGGCCCTAATTAACAAGCAGCGGTAAATTACTAGGTACAGTTACTTGCTTGTATGCATGTTTGTTGATTGAAAAATAGAAACCAGTGGTCCCGTATGCTTACCTTAATTCGAATGAATACTGTAAGAAGGTTACAGAGGGCAAATCGACGGCCCACTTTCGTGTCCAGGGCACAGCTGGTCGAAGCGCTACCGGCCCGGTCAATTTAGACCATCACACGGTGGCGTCAAGGGTAAATATTGCAGCCTCCACCCTTCAGTAGTAAGGGAATAGGACGGAAAAAGACCCCAACTTACCGAGAATTGCTCCATACAGCTTAGAAAGTAACCCAAAAAGACTTGATGAGCCAGCAGCCTGCCCAGTTGCACAGGTGCAGGCTGTTCATAAGGTAATTGGCGTTCGCCACGGGTGGTGGGTATATTCACTAATTAGGCCCTAATTAACAAGCAGCGGTAAATTACTAGGTACAGTTACTTGCTTGTATGCATGTTTGTTGATTGAAAAATAGAAACCAGTGGTCCCGTATGCTTACCTTAATTCGAATGAATACTGTAAGAAGGTTACAGAGGGCAAATCGACGGCCCACTTTCGTGTCCAGGGCACAGCTGGTCGAAGCGCTACCGGCCCGGTCAATTTAGACCATCACACGGTGGCGTCAAGGGTAAATATTGCAGCCTCCACCCTTCAGTAGTAAGGGAATAGGACGGAAAAAGACCCCAACTTACCGAGAATTGCTCCATACAGCTTAGAAAGTAACCCAAAAAGACTTGATGAGCCAGCAGCCTGCCCAGTTGCACAGGTGCAGGCTGTTCATAAGGTAATTGGCGTTCGCCACGGGTGGTGGGTATATTCACTAATTAGGCCCTAATTAACAAGCAGCGGTAAATTACTAGGTACAGTTACTTGCTTGTATGCATGTTTGTTGATTGAAAAATAGAAACCAGTGGTCCCGTATGCTTACCTTAATTCGAATGAATACTGTAAGAAGGTTACAGAGGGCAAATCGACGGCCCACTTTCGTGTCCAGGGCACAGCTGGTCGAAGCGCTACCGGCCCGGTCAATTTAGACCATCACACGGTGGCGTCAAGGGTAAATATTGCAGCCTCCACCCTTCAGTAGTAAGGGAATAGGACGGAAAAAGACCCCAACTTACCGAGAATTGCTCCATACAGCTTAGAAAGTAACCCAAAAAGACTTGATGAGCCAGCAGCCTGCCCAGTTGCACAGGTGCAGGCTGTTCATAAGGTAATTGGCGTTCGCCACGGGTGGTGGGTATATTCACTAATTAGGCCCTAATTAACAAGCAGCGGTAAATTACTAGGTACAGTTACTTGCTTGTATGCATGTTTGTTGATTGAAAAATAGAAACCAGTGGTCCCGTATGCTTACCTTAATTCGAATGAATACTGTAAGAAGGTTACAGAGGGCAAATCGACGGCCCACTTTCGTGTCCAGGGCACAGCTGGTCGAAGCGCTACCGGCCCGGTCAATTTAGACCATCACACGGTGGCGTCAAGGGTAAATATTGCAGCCTCCACCCTTCAGTAGTAAGGGAATAGGACGGAAAAAGACCCCAACTTACCGAGAATTGCTCCATACAGCTTAGAAAGTAACCCAAAAAGACTTGATGAGCCAGCAGCCTGCCCAGTTGCACAGGTGCAGGCTGTTCATAAGGTAATTGGCGTTCGCCACGGGTGGTGGGTATATTCACTAATTAGGCCCTAATTAACAAGCAGCGGTAAATTACTAGGTACAGTTACTTGCTTGTATGCATGTTTGTTGATTGAAAAATAGAAACCAGTGGTCCCGTATGCTTACCTTAATTCGAATGAATACTGTAAGAAGGTTACAGAGGGCAAATCGACGGCCCACTTTCGTGTCCAGGGCACAGCTGGTCGAAGCGCTACCGGCCCGGTCAATTTAGACCATCACACGGTGGCGTCAAGGGTAAATATTGCAGCCTCCACCCTTCAGTAGTAAGGGAATAGGACGGAAAAAGACCCCAACTTACCGAGAATTGCTCCATACAGCTTAGAAAGTAACCCAAAAAGACTTGATGAGCCAGCAGCCTGCCCAGTTGCACAGGTGCAGGCTGTTCATAAGGTAATTGGCGTTCGCCACGGGTGGTGGGTATATTCACTAATTAGGCCCTAATTAACAAGCAGCGGTAAATTACTAGGTACAGTTACTTGCTTGTATGCATGTTTGTTGATTGAAAAATAGAAACCAGTGGTCCCGTATGCTTACCTTAATTCGAATGAATACTGTAAGAAGGTTACAGAGGGCAAATCGACGGCCCACTTTCGTGTCCAGGGCACAGCTGGTCGAAGCGCTACCGGCCCGGTCAATTTAGACCATCACACGGTGGCGTCAAGGGTAAATATTGCAGCCTCCACCCTTCAGTAGTAAGGGAATAGGACGGAAAAAGACCCCAACTTACCGAGAATTGCTCCATACAGCTTAGAAAGTAACCCAAAAAGACTTGATGAGCCAGCAGCCTGCCCAGTTGCACAGGTGCAGGCTGTTCATAAGGTAATTGGCGTTCGCCACGGGTGGTGGGTATATTCACTAATTAGGCCCTAATTAACAAGCAGCGGTAAATTACTAGGTACAGTTACTTGCTTGTATGCATGTTTGTTGATTGAAAAATAGAAACCAGTGGTCCCGTATGCTTACCTTAATTCGAATGAATACTGTAAGAAGGTTACAGAGGGCAAATCGACGGCCCACTTTCGTGTCCAGGGCACAGCTGGTCGAAGCGCTACCGGCCCGGTCAATTTAGACCATCACACGGTGGCGTCAAGGGTAAATATTGCAGCCTCCACCCTTCAGTAGTAAGGGAATAGGACGGAAAAAGACCCCAACTTACCGAGAATTGCTCCATACAGCTTAGAAAGTAACCCAAAAAGACTTGATGAGCCAGCAGCCTGCCCAGTTGCACAGGTGCAGGCTGTTCATAAGGTAATTGGCGTTCGCCACGGGTGGTGGGTATATTCACTAATTAGGCCCTAATTAACAAGCAGCGGTAAATTACTAGGTACAGTTACTTGCTTGTATGCATGTTTGTTGATTGAAAAATAGAAACCAGTGGTCCCGTATGCTTACCTTAATTCGAATGAATACTGTAAGAAGGTTACAGAGGGCAAATCGACGGCCCACTTTCGTGTCCAGGGCACAGCTGGTCGAAGCGCTACCGGCCCGGTCAATTTAGACCATCACACGGTGGCGTCAAGTAAATATTGCAGCCTCCACCCTTCAGTAGTAAGGGAATAGGACGGAAAAACGACCCCAACTTACCGAGAATTGCTCCATACAGCTTAGAAAGTAACCCAAAAAGACTTGATGAGCCAGCAGCCTGCCCAGTTGCACAGGTGCAGGCTGTTCATAAGGTAATTGGCGTTCGCCACGGGTGGTGGGTATATTCACTAATTAGGCCCTAATTAACAAGCAGCGGTAAATTACTAGGTACAGTTACTTGCTTGTATGCATGTTTGTTGATTGAAAAATAGAAACCAGTGGTCCCGTATGCTTACCTTAATTCGAATGAATACTGTAAGAAGGTTACAGAGGGCAAATCGACGGCCCACTTTCGTGTCCAGGGCACAGCTGGTCGAAGCGCTACCGGCCCGGTCAATTTAGACCATCACACGGTGGCGTCAAGGGTAAATATTGCAGCCTCCACCCTTCAGTAGTAAGGGAATAGGACGGAAAAAGACCCCAACT